>NC_142357.1:272500-275000 GCF_059441175.1 Urocampus carinirostris | reverse complement strand
ATACATATATATATATATATATATATATATATATATATAGATACATATATATATATACATACATATATATACATACATATATATATATATATATATATATAGATACATATATATAAATACATATATATATACATACATACATATATATATACATACAATAATTTTATAACAGCCATCCACCATTCATTCCTCGCCGGACAACCGACGCTTTGAACTCAGCGCTCACGAGCGGCCACAACGCCGGGAGCTTTTGAAGATCTCGACAAAGACTACAAAGAGTTCAGCTAAGTCAAATGATTCAGCAAAGCTGAAATTTGGTCTGTTAAATATTAGATCGCTTGCTCCAAAAGCTTTACTTGTTGATAACATTATTCGTGATTATAAACTTAACTGTATGGGTCTTTGTGAAACGTGGTTACGCCCGGATGAGCACTTAGCGCTAAATTATGCCTCTCCCCCAGACTACGAGAGTAGTCATATAGCACGCACACTGAAAAGGGGTGGTGGTGTTGCGCTAATCTCTGAAAAATCGCTCAAATTTAATACACGTACCTCTAATAATTACAAAACGTTTGAGGCTCTTGTGATGCGGTCCCCTCAATTGTCAATTGATGTAATAACTATCTATCGTGCACCTGGGCCATACACAACTTTCTTAGACGAATTTGCTGAACTTTTGTCTGAACTAGTAACCTATGCAGACAAAATTATAATTATGGGAGACTTTAACATTCATATGAACTCCCCACACAGTTCACTTACTATTGCGTTTAGTTCTCTAATTGATGCATTTGGTTTTACTCAACTGGTTGACTTGCCAACCCATAAAAATGGGAACACGCTAGACTTGATTCTGACTCGAGGAGTTTTAACCTCAAACATTATGGTGCTACCGTGTACTACTGTTATCTCTGATCATTATTTAGTGACATTTGAGGTGCTAACTAAATGTAGAGTTAATAAAGCTGAGGGATCTAGCGGACGCAATATAAGCACTGGCACAGTTTCTGAGCTCTGAACTCCTTCCTGGAGCAGTTGCGTCCTTTCCTAAATACAATGGCTCGATTGACTCACTCATGAATGAGTTCAATACCACCCTGACTAGTGTGCTGGATTCAATAGCGCCCATAAAACTAAAATCACGTCCTAAAAGACGCACACCTTGGTTTACTGATGAAACTAGAACCCTTAAAAAAGAATGCAGGAAATGGGAGAGAAAATGGCGCGCTACCAAGCTTGAGGTTTTCCATCAAACCTGGTGTGACAGCTTGTTAAAGTATAAAGCGGCCCTTGCCTCTGCAAAATCGGCCTACCTTTCGAAGGTGATTGCGTCTCAAAAGAACAACCCCAAAGCCCTTTTTGACACTGTAGCATCGCTTACAAGGCAACAGCCTATCGCAGACAGTTCGACACACTCTGCTCAGGACTTAATGGTCTTCTTCACTAAGAAGATTCAATGCATACAGGAAGAAATTGCAAAAGATATTGTTAGTACCACACGTATTAAAGGACTGAAATTTACAGATGCACGACAGGGTGGCTGCCCTGGGAAAATGGCCGGTTTTAGTGAACTGTCACTTGATGATCTCAAACAAGTGGTGAATGCGGCCAAACCGACAACTTGCCAGTTCGACCCGCTCCCAGGTTCACTTATTAAAAGTCTTTTTAGCGTCCTTGGGCCTTCAGTTCTAAATATTATAAATACATCACTCTCCTCAGGTGTAGTTCCAGCAGCTTTTAAGTCCGCCGTTATTAAACCCACACTGAAACGACCCAACCTTGATCCAGAAATATTAAGTAATTACAGACCTGTGTCAAACCTACCTTTCCTCTCTAAAGTACTCGAAAGAGTAGTGGCACAGCAGCTGAATGCTTTCATATCGGAGAATAACCTTTTTGAATCCATGCAATCAGGATTCAGGGCTAACCACTCTACTGAGACAGCTCTGATCAAGGTAACAAATGATCTCCTAATGTCAATGGATTCTGGCGCTTCATCACTTTTGCTGCTGCTGGATCTTAGTGCTGCTTTTGACACAGTGCGCCACAATATCCTACTAGAACGGTTGGAAAAATGGATTGGTCTCTCAGGAGCTGTCCTCTCGTGGTTCAAATCCTACCTCTCAGATAGGACACACTGTGTTAAATATGGTGAAACGACATCTGAGCCCTTTAATGTTACCTGCGGTGTTCCGCAGGGTTCAGTGCTCGGCCCCCTACTTTTCAACATTTACATGCTTCCGTTAGGTGATATTATTCGCAAGTACAATATCAGCTTCCATTGCTATGCAGACGACACTCAACTATATCTTCCGTTGGAGGAATCTTCCACACTAAACTGTGGAAATTTGGAGGCCTGTCTCACTGAGATAAAAGAGTGGATGTCACTCAACTTCTTGCGTCTTAACTCTGAAAAGACTGAAATGTTAGTCATTGGTCCTTCTAAATGCCGGGACTTATTCTCAAAAACTGCTGTGAACATTGACAAATGTCACATCAC
>NC_142357.1:165000-267500 GCF_059441175.1 Urocampus carinirostris | reverse complement strand
GCGGGCGAAAGTCGGCGTACGTGCGTGGGACCCCCGTAACTGTGTAGGTGTCGTGAGTATCGTGCCCGAAAGTACCCGCAGTGCGGGTTAGAAGTTCGCTCGCGGGAGCGACCGAACGGCACCCGCGGTGCAAGTAAAAACCCTGTCGTGAATTTGTCTCCAATCGTCCCAGGCGGACGTAAAATCGCCCAGCTGTACGACTCTTAGCGGTGGATCACTCGGCTCGTGCGTCGATGAAGAACACAGCTAGCTGCGAGAACTAATGTGATTTGCAGCTGCGATTGGCTGGCAACCAGTTCAGGGTGCCCACTGCCCGGAGATAGCTGGAATGGGCTCCAGCCCCCCCGCGACCCTAATAAGGATAAGCGGTGCAGATAATGAGATTATTTTTTTTTTTTTTTGAAGGGGCGTCGCAACTTCACAGATTTTCACTTTTAGCGGGTGGTTTTGGTCCCCATTAACCGGGTCAGAAAAATAATAATTAAAATATATATATATATACTTTCTTTTCTCTTTTTGAAGGGTCGTTGCTACTTCGCAGATTTTCACTTTTTACAGGTGGTTTTGTTCCCCATTAACTGGGTGTAAAATAATAATTTAAAAAATTAAAATTTTTTTGAAAGGTGCGCCGCTACTTCGCGGATTTTCACTTATCACGGGTGGTTTTGGTCCCCATTAACCGCGATAACCGAGGTCCCACTGTATTCCAATGTTTGCTATTAGCCTAGTGCTATTCTTATTTGGTAAATTACCACAGTATAAGGTGCACCTGAAGTAACAAAATTTGCTGGAAACTCGAAAGAGTGCCTTTTAATCCAGTGCCCCATATAAACTGAATACACAGGAAATAAAAATCTAAAATGCATAATTACAAAGGCTATGCTTTCACTGGTCCATCTGGAGGGACGAAAGCATGACCAACTTGGGTGCCGAGGTGCTTAACTTGTTTGGGTGTTTGGGCATTTGGGTTGGCCATGGTCACATTTTTTTGTGGGTTTTTTGGGTATTTTTTTTTTTTTTTGGTGTATGTGGTTGTCTTGTTGTCGGTCACCCCTCTAGAGGGATATGACCAGGGTAGATAGGGTAGATGTCCTCTGATGAGGGGCCCTCTCCCGCTGGGAGGTGTGAGAATTCTCCCACCGTGGTCTAATGTGTGTCGTAAGAGACAAGTGGGGGGAGCGAGGAGACTGGGGATCCTCTCATCTCTACTCCTTAAGAGATGGCAAGGCAGTAAAAGGGAGGCGGGAGACCGAAAGGTCTCGCAAACCCTAGTCATAGGGTCACTAAATGCTGGAGGATGTGGAAGTAAAGCGACTGAGGAGATGGTAAGGATGATGACTAAAAAGAAGGTTGATGCGTTAGCCTTGAGTGAAACAAAGATGAAAGGAAAGGGTGAATTACAGCTTGGAGGTAAGTATGGTAGAAAATGCGGACTTACGGGTGGACATGCTAGAAAACGAGTGGCTGTGCTTGTCAGTGAGAAAGCAAAAAAGAAATATCTTCGAGATTGATGTGGGTGCGATTGAAGTGCGGTGTAGAAGTATGGATGTTTATAAGTGCACATGGACCTGGTTCAGAAAGGGGTGCTGAAGAGAGAGATGAGTTCTGGTAGGATTTGTCCAAATGTGTGGCAAGTGCGAAAGAGGGATGCAAAGTGGAAATACTAGGTGAGCTGAACGCTAGAGTGGGTAATCGAATGGTTAAAAATGTGGTTGGTAGATATAGAGTACCATGAAAAGGTGAGAGTGGGAAGAAATTGATCGAGTTATGTGTGGAAAATGAGTTGGTGATTGCAAACATAATGTTAGTTTTTTAAAAAACTTTTTATTTCTCACACAATTTTTGACAGAGGTTTGATTCCACCATCATACATCAACACAAACACAAAACATATACACTTGACACACCCATAAATAACAGAAGGAACAACAGAAAAAAAAAATGTTAATACAATACAATCAATAAAATAAAAATGGGGGGGAGGTGTTTAGACATCAAGTCAAATTTGTGTGATAGGCTTCCATCTTTTCTTGAATTGATAGAGTTTCAGTTGTACATTTTCCAAAATGTACATTTGCTTTAATTTGCCTCTCCATTGTTTTATGTCAGGAGGTTGTGGTATCGGCCAGGACACTGTGATCATTTTCTTTGCTACCAGAAGCATAACCTTTAGTATATATTTTCTGTCGACCAGACAAAATTCCTACTACGTAGGCCATTGGGTCGAACCGCAACTCCCAGCCAAAAATTAATTTTATTTCTGTCTGGATACTTTCTCCCAAAATTTAATATTACAGGGCAATTCCAGAAAATATGCGCAAAGTCTCCGACCCCCCCCCCCATTTTTACGCCGACATAGATTTGAGGTATTTTTATATTTTGAAGTGATAGAGGGTGTATAGAAGAATCGCATTTTTACTTTCCTTTCAAACTCCCTCCATGTCGGGCTGTTGGTTATTTTGTGTCCCTCTTTCAATGTTTTTTCCCCATTCGTTGTCTTTTATCACTACATTAGTTTCTTGTTCCCATTTTTCCTGAGCCACCATGTCATCATTACTGAGATTCATTCTCAGGGCTTTATATAGTTTTGATATAGCCCCCTTTATTGATTGTCCTTTTGAATGTGACATTAATAATTCCTCAACTTTAGTTGGCTCCTTACATATTTTCCCCCATTCATCATGTTTCTGGAGGTAATGCCTTAGTTGCAAATATTTGTAAAAATCATTTCTAGGTAGGTCAAATTCTTGTTGGAGTTGTTCGAATGATTTCATTGCCTGTCCTTCGAATACTTGGGTAATCAAAATCAATCCTTTTTGGGCCCATTTTTCAAATCCTACCTCCATAACCCCAGGTTTAGAGTCTGGGTTTTTCGCCATTTTTGTAGCCCTATCCACAGATCTTGATATTTTTATTTTTTTTGTATTGTTGACCAAGTTTTAATAGTTCCCTTAATCCATTCATTCTGGATTTTTAATATCTTCCACCTCGTGACTGATATGTATGGTAACGATTCCACAGGCATATTTGGACAAGATCGCTGCTCCATGTCCACCCATATCGTATCTTTGTCTGTTGTAACCCACAAAATAAGTGCTTTAATTTGAGCAGCCCAATAGTAATATTTGATATTGGGTAGGGTTAGGCCCCATTTTTCTTTAGAAGCTAACAGGGTTTTGTATTTTATTCTAGGTTTCTTGTTTTGCCACAGGAATTTTGTTATCAATTTATTTAACATTTCATGTGGATGCCGGGATCAGAATAGGAAGAGATTGTTACAGAAATAATAGTCTTGGTAATATGTTCATTCTAATTGTTTAAATCTTTCCGATAAGGCTTAAGGGCAAAATTTCCCATCTTTCCAAATCTTTCCTTATTTCTTTTATCAACATTCTATAATTTGCATCAAACAGCTGGGTGGAATGTGGCGTAATAGTCACCCCCAAATATTTAAACCCTTTATTTGTCCATTTGAAATCAAATCTTTCAATCACATCTTTTGGACATTTTCCTGATATCATCATTGCTACTTATTTGCTCTCATTATTTAAAGACCCAGCTACTTCTCCATACTGGACTGTCTCAAGAAAATTAGAATATTGTGATAAAGTTCTTTATTTTCTGTAATGCAATTAAAAAAACAAAAATGTCATACATTCTGGATTCATTACACATCAACTGAACTATTTCAAGCCTTTTATTATTTTAATATTGCTGATTTTGGCTTACAGCTGAAAAAAACTCAAAAATCCTATCTCAAAATATTAGAATACTTCCTCAGACCAAGTAAAAAAAATAATTTTATAACAGCAAAACTAAATCAAACATTTGAAAATGTCCATTGATGCACTCAGTACTTGGTTGGGAATCCTTTTGCACGGATTACTGCATCAATCCGGCGTGGCATGGAGGCAATCAGCCTGTGTCATTGCTGAGGTGTTATTGATGCCCAGGATGCTTCGATAGCGGCCTTCAGCTCATTTGCATTTGTAGGTCTGGTGTCTTTCATCTTCTACTTAACTATACCCCACAAATTCTCAATGGGGTTCAGGTCAGGGGAATTAGCAGGCCAATCAAGGACAGTGATGCCATGGTCAGTGCACCAGTTACTGGTGGTTTTGGCACTGTGGGCAGGTGCCAGATCATGCTGGAAAATGAAATCCTCATCTCCATAGAGCTTTTCACCAGATGGAAGCATGTAGTGCTCTAAAATCTCTTGGTACACAGTTGCATTTACTCTGGACTTGATGAAACACAGTGGACCAACACCAGCAGCTGACATGGCTCCCCAAACCATTGCTGACTGTGGGAACTTCACACTGGATTTCAAGCAACTTGGATTTTGCTCTTCTCCAGCCTTTCTCCAGACTCTGGCGCCTTGACTTCCAAATGAAATGCAAAACTTGCTTTCGTCTGAAAAGAGGACTTTGGACCACTCTTTAACTGTCCAGTGCTTGTTCTCCATAGCCCAAGTCAGACGCTTCTTCCGTTGTCTTGAGTTCAAAAGTGGCTTGACCATGGGAATACGGCTATTGTAGCCCATTTCCCGGACACGTCCGTGAACTGTGGCTTTTGATACCTGGACTCCAGCTTCAGCCCACTGTCTTTGAAGCTCCCTCAAATTCTGGAAGCGGCTCTTCTTCACAATTTTGTTAAGGCTGCGGTCATCTCTCTTGGTTGTGCAGCGTTTCCGGCCACATTTTTCCCTTCCAACAGACTTTTTGTGGATATGCTTTGAAACTGCACTCTGTGAACAGCCTGCTCTTTGAGAAATTTCTTTTTGTGTCTTACCCTCCTGGTGGAGGGTATCAATGATGGTCCTCTGGACAGCAGTCAGATCAGCAGTGATTTAGTTTACTGAACCAAGCTGAGTGTTTTTAAGGCTCAGGAAACCCTCGCAAGGTGTTTCGAGTTAATTAGATGATTCAGGTGATTAGTTGAATAGCCTACTTGTATACTTTTTCATGATATTCTAATATTTTGAGATAGGATTTTTGAGTTTTCTTAAGCTGTAAGCCAAATTCAGCAATATTAAAATAATAAAAGGCTTGAAATAGTTCAGTTGATGTGTAATGAATCCAGAATGTATGACATTTTTGTTTTTTTAATTGCATTACAGAAAATAAAGAACTTTATCACAATATTCTAATTTTCTGAGACAGTCCAGTATATTTTAAGGTTCTCCAACAGTGGCAGTATTGATAACGAAGGTTCTTTCAGCATTACCAACAGGTCATCTGCAAACAATGATATTTTATGTTCTGTTCCTCCTTCACCTAGTATCCCCCTTATTTGCTCATTTTGTCTAATTGATTCTGCGAGTGGTTCTATGCTTATTGCAAACAAAAGTGAACTTAAACAGTCCCCTTGCCGGACTCCTCTTATGATATCGAAGAAATCTGAGCAGTGACCATTTACTCTAAGACGAGAATCAGGATTTTTATAGATTATTTTCACCCATTCTACAAATTTTTGAGGGAAGCCAAAAGCGTTTGATGTAAGAAGCTCCATTTGACCCTATCAAAAGCTTTTTGTGCATCCAAGCTTAGTAACATCGAGGGTTGGGTCTTAGATTTTGTGCTCGTAATTATGTTTAGTATCCTCCTAAAATTGTTTGCACCCTGCCTTCCCGGAATAAACCCTGTTTGATCATTTGTAATTAATTCCACTATGAATTTCTGCATTCTTTTTGCCAGTACGCTTGTAAGAATTTTTAGATCGTTACACAGTAAACTAACTGGTCTATAGCTTTCACACAATATTGGGTCTTTTCCTTCTTTTGTTAGTGCATAGTTAAATACTTTATGCAGTACTGGTGTTAATTCTTCCTCAAAGCTTTTGTAGAACACCCCCGGGAATCCATCCGTTCCTGGTGATTTATTTATTTATAAGTTATTTATTGTATCTTGTATTTCCTGTTTTGTAATGGGGCGAATAATTTCTAATGTATCCCCCCGTTAGTGTTTGTAAATGTAGTTTTCCCAAAAAGTTTTGTGCCGTGTGATTATCCAAGTCATTTTCTGAGTCGTTGTATACATCTTTATAATAATCTGCAAATGCTTCTGCAATACCGTTGGGTTTTACTAAACATTGTTTAGAGATAGAATTATATCACAAATAAAACATCCTAACTGTTTGGGCCTTTTTAAGTTAGAAGGCTAGCAATCGACTGGCTCTATTGCCCATTTCATAATATCTCTGGTTCACAAAACGCAAAGCCCCTTTTGCCTTATTTGTCAAAGTTTTATCAAAGTTGCATCTGGTTGTTTTTAATACCTGTAATCTGGATTCATTTGGTGTTTTTTTATGTTCTTCTTGTGGTTCCTTAATCTTATCCTACAATTCCTCTTGGTTCTTTAATCGGATTTGTTTCAGTTGGGAAGATATTTAAATTATTTTCCCTCTTATTACAGCTTTCCCTCCCTCCCATAATATTGATGGAGAAACCTCACCGTTGTCATTGATTTGAAAATATTCCTTTATGCACTGTTTTATTTCCTGTACTACGTTTTTATCTGAGAGGAGAGATACATTCATCCTACAATACCTGAAATGTGGTTCATTGTCTAAACTTAATTTCAAAGTAATTGGAGCATGGTCACCTATAGTAATATTCTCTACACCACACTCCACTACTGTATGCATATGTTGTCTTGAAATGTAAAAGAAAATAAATTCTTGAATAGCTGCCATGAGGGTTTGAATAGAAAGTATGGTCTTTAGTTTGGGGATTCTTCTCTCTCCATGGATCTATCAATCCCAATTCTTTAGTTATGTTATTCAACATCCTCGACCTCTTTGTATTTGTTCCATGTACAGATGGATACTTGTCCACTTTGCCATTTTGTACAGTGATAAAGTCAACTCCTATAAGTAACATTCCCTTCGCACAGTTGGTTATTACTTTGGCTAATACTTGAAAAAATGTCCCCTTTTCCTCAATTGGTACATAAACATTCATTGATATTTCCCTACCGGCCATTGACCCTATAATCATTTTATATCATACACACACACACACACACATATATATATATATATATTTTTTTGTCATCACGGAGTCTTGGCTTTCCCGACGCCGCATTACATCACCGGCTCGAACGAGACGAAGACTCCGGTAAAAACAGGGGTTGGAGACTACGCGCTACAATAATAGCCGAACCATTGACACACACTGCTCACTCGAGATGGAGTTTCTAGCAGTATCGTGCAGACGCTCCTATGTACCGGGAGAGTTAACTGTGGTCTTTGTGTTTGCTGTTTATTTTCCACCACTAACCGTTTCACCGGATGCTAACGTTAGCATAGCGCTAAATCTCCTGCCCGCTGCTATCAATAAACAGCAGCTTGCACACCCTAATGGAGCTTTATCGTCGACGGCGACTTTAATCGGGCATGTTTATGGACTGTACTCCCAAATCCATTCAATTGTGGACTGAGCAATTCGGAAAACCACTGGACTATGTGTAATGTAAGATCAAACATTCGGTTGTATCCGGCAACTCTGTTTGACCCTCAAAGGGGTCGGGTGCGTAGAGAGCCAACGGAGGGGTCCTTGGCGAGACGATCCCCGGCTACAGAAACTGGCTTTTGGGACGTGGAACGTTACCTCTCTGGCAGGGAAGGAGCCCGAGTTGGTCCGTGAGGTTGAGAAATTCCGACTAGATATAGTCGGACTCACCTCCACGCACGGCTTGGGCTCTGGTACCAGTCCTCTTGAGAGGGGTTGGACTCTCTTCCACTCGGAAGTTGCCCGTGGTGAGAGGCGCAGAGCCGTTGTGGGCATATTGGTTGCTCCACGGCTCGGCGCCTGTTCACCCCAGTAGACGAGAGGGTAGCCTCCCTCCGCCTACGGGTGGGGGGACGGTCCTGACTGTTGTTTGTGCTTATGCACCAAATAGCAGTTCGGAGTGCCCACCCTTCTTGGGGTCCTTAGAGGGTGTGCTTGAGAGCGCGCCCCCTGGGGACTCCCTCATACTGTTGGGAGACTTCAACGCTCACGTGGGCAATGACAGTGAGACCTGGAGGGGCGTGATTGGGAAGAACGGCCCCCCCTGACCTAAACCCGAGTGGTGTTTCGTTATTGGACTTCTGTGCCCGTCATGGTTTGTCCATAATGAACACCATGTTCAGACATAAGGGTGTCCATATGTGCACTTGGCACCAGGACACCCTAGGCCGTAGTTCGATGATCGACTTTGTCGTCGTTTCGTCGGACCTGCGGCCGCATGTTCTGGACACTCGGGTGAAGAGAGGGGCGGAGCTGTCAACTGACACCACCTGGTGGTGAGTTGGCTTCGATGGTGGGGGAAGATGCCGGCCCGACCCGACAGACCCAAGCGTATTGTGAGGGTCTGTTGGGAACGGCTGGCAGAATCTCCTGTCAGAAGAAGTTTCAATTCACACCTCCGGCAGAACTTTGCCCATGTCCCGAGGGAGGCGGGGGACATTGAGTCCAAGTGGACCATGTTCCGCGCCTCCATTGTCGAAGTGGCTGATCAGAGCTGTGGCCGTGAAGTAGTCGGTGCCTGCCGCGGCGGCAACCCTCAGACCCGTTGGTGGTCGCCGGCCGTGAGAGATGCCGTCAAGCTGAAGAAGGAGTCTTATCGGGCCTTCCTGGCCTGTGGGACTCTGGAAGCAGCTGGCACGTATCGGCTGGCCAAGCGGAATGCGGCTTCGGCAGTTTCCGAGACAAAAACTCGGGCATGGGAGGAGTTGGGCGAGGCCATGAAAGCCGACTTCCGAACGGCTTCGAGGAAATTCTGGTCCATCATCCGGCGTCTTAGGAGGGGAAGCGTTGTGCCATCGACACTGTGTATAGTGCCGATGGAGCGCTGCTGACCTCGACCCGGGACGTTGTGAATCGGTGGGCGGAGTACTTCGAAGACCTCCTCAATCCCACCGACACGTCTTCCTCTGGGGAAGCAGAGCCCGAGGACTCTGAGTTGGGACTTCACTGGAGTTGAAGTCACCGAGGTGGTCAAAAAACTCCTCGGTGGCAGGGCCCCAGGGGTCGATGAGATCCGCCCGGAGTTCATTAGGGCTCTGGATGTTGTGGGTGTGTCATGGTTGACACGCCTCTGCAACATCGCGTGGACATCAGGGAAAGTGCCTCTGGACTGGCAGACTGGGGTGGTGGTTCCCGTCTTTAAGAAGGGGGACCGGAGAGTGTGTTCCAACTACAGGGGAATCACACTTCTCAGCCTCCCTGGTAAGGTCTTTTCAGGGGTACTGGAGAGGAGGGTCCGCCAGGAAGTCGAATCTCGGATTCAGGAGGAACAGCTCTATACACTCTGCAGGGTCTTTGAAAGTGCATGGGAGTTTGCCTGTCCAGTCTACATGTGTTTTGTGGACTTGGAGAAGGCATTCGACCGTGTTCCTCGGAAGGCCCTGTGGGGGGTGCTGCGGGAGTATGGGGTACCGCACAGTCTTATCCGGGCTGTGCGGTCCCTGTATGCCCGGTGTCAGAGTCTGGTCCGCATTGCCGGCAGTAAGTCGGATTTGTTCCTGGTGAGGGTTGGGCTACGCCAGGGCTGCCCTTTGTTCTAGGCGCAGCCTTGGCGGTGATGGATTCCGGTTTGGGGGCCTCAGCATTGCGTCACTGCTTTTTGCAGATGACGTGGTGCTGTTGACCTCCTCAGGCCGTGATCTTCAGCTCTCGCTGGAGCGATTCGCAGCCGGGTGTGAAGCGGCTGGGGAGAGGATCAGCACCTCCAAGTCCGAGGCCATGGTTCTCAGTCGGAAAAGGGTGGTATGCTCCCTCTGGGTCGGGGGGGGGAGGTCTCGCCTCAAGTGGAGGAGTTCAACTATCTTGGGGTCTTGTTCACGAGTGAGGGTAGGATGGAACGGAAGATCGACAGACGGGTCGGTGCAGCGTCTGCCGTCATTTGGACCCTGTCTGTCGTGGTGAAGAGGGAGTTGAGCCGAAAGGCAAAGCTCTCGATCTACCGGTCGATCTACGTTCCTACCCTCACCTATGGTCATGAACTTTGGGTCATGACCGAAAGAACACGATGCCGGATACAAGTGGCCGAAATGAGTTTCCTCCGCAGGGTGGCTGGGTTCTCCCTTCGAGATAAGGTAAGAAGCTCAGTTATCCGGGAGGGACTCTGTGTAGAGCCACTGCTCCTCCGCGTTGAGAGGAGCCAGTTGAGGTGGCTCAGACATCTAATAGGGATGCCTCCTGGACGCCTCCCCCGGGAGGTGTTCCGGGCATGTCCCACTGGCAGGAGTCCCCGGGGGCGACCCAGGACACGTTGGAGAGACTATGTCTCTCGGCTGGCTTGGGAACGCTTCGGGGTCCCGTCGGATGAGCTGGAGGAGGTGGCTAGGGATAGGGACGTCTGGGCTTCCCTTTTAACGCTGCTTCCCCCGCGACCCGACCTCGGATAAGCGGAAGACAATGGATGGATGGATGATTTATATTGAGTCCCACTGATTTTTGAAGCATACAAAAACAATACATTAACTACTAACAGCTCCATTGACAAAACAAACCAACTAAATAGCAAACATACTAACAAGCACACATAATACCCCACTAAAAAGAAAAAAAACACACCCCAAAAAAAAACACATGTCTTCCAAGAGTCCAATCGGAGAGTTGTGGCTACCCTCCTGGAAATATGCACTCAGTGCGTGGACAACCTTTGTACAGTTGTCCATAGTTATAACTAACTAAATATTTTAGTGTAGCTCTATACAAAAAAAAACAAATATTATTATTATTGAATACTTAATAGAAAGGGCAGAAACGGTCCTTACTCCTTCACCCCAAATCAGGATTTAGCTTTGTTTTGCTCCATGAGAGCTTGTAAGTCACCTTCTGTGTTAGGGGTGTTCCTTCGTCTTCCTCTCGTTCCGGTCACTGTGGTCCAAATGATCTTTGACAACATCTTTTGAAATGTCTCCGTGTTGTCTTCTTCCACTTCGATCCCCATTTCTTTTGGCAATGTTGCTGCCTCCGTCAGTGTAGAAAAGGTTTTTATTCCTGGGTCCAAAAACATCTTCAGCTGGGCGGGATATGGGGATTGTGCCTTTACATTTTTTTCCTTTAGCTTTTTGATGAAGTTCCTTACTTGTTTCCTCTTTTTTGGGATTTCCGTGGTGTAGTCTTGGTTGAAGTAAACGGTCTTGCCTTCGTACATTGTCTTCTGTTTCCATGCTTCTTTCATCACGGATTCTTTCACTCTGTAGTCAGTGAAACGTCGGTAATTGTCCGTGGCGGTGCTTTACCTTGAGACTTGTTCACCAGTGAGCGGTGTGCCCTCTCAATGCGCAAATCCATATGTCCCGTTGTCGGAATGTTCGACTTCACGAAGTTTGTTATGAAGCCGATTGTGTCGTTCCTCTTGGCACCCTCCGGAATACCATGTATTCGAATGTTGTTCCGTCGTGATCTTGACTCCAAGTCCTCACACTTTGTTGCTAGTTTGGCGGTTTGTTGGAGCAGGAAGGCTGTGAATTGCTCTAGTCGTGTCGTTGGCTCTTCCGTGTTAGCATGTAGCTACTCCATGCCTTCCACCCTCCGCTCCAGCAACACAATGTGCTCCAGAAGCTCTTCGATGTTTTTTTCAAGTCTTGCCATGGCAATCTTGTTCTTGCTGGCTGCTTCGGTATGTTCTTGCCTTAATTTACGGATTTCATGGAGGATGTCCGAGTTGCGTCGACCAATGACATTCCTTCTGCTCCCTCTATCTTTTTCTCCTTAGCGGCAGTTTCCTCAACAAGTCTTCCCTTCTTGACCATGTTTTGTTGAAGTGTTTTTCTTTGATATGAGTTACAAATTGTACCCTTTCTGTCTTTCTCCTAGTAAGTATTACGTTAGTCTTTAGTGATTTTTGCCAGAGCTACTTCCCTTGCTGCAGTCTACCTCATAGCACCCTCAAACACAATGTTTAAAAAGAGGGAGGTTATTAAGTATACTGGACTGTCTCAGAAAATTAGAATATTGTGATGAAGTTCTTTATTTTCTGTAATGCAATTAAAAAAACAAAAATGTCATACATTCTGGATTCATTACACATCAACTGAACTATTTCAAGCCTTTTATTATTTGAATATTGCTGAATTTGGCTTACAGCTTAAGAAAACTCAAAAATCCTATCTCAAAATATTAGAATATCATGAAAAAGTATACAAGTAGGCTATTCAACTAATCACCTGAATCATCTAATTAACTCGAAACACCTTGCGAGGGTTTCCTGAGCCTTAAAAACACTCAGCTTGGTTCAGTAAACTAAATGACAAGTATGGGGAAGACTGCTGATCTGACTGCTGTCCAGAGGACCATCATTGATACCCTCCATCAGGAGGGTAAGACACAAAAAGAAATTTCTCAAAGAGCAGGCTGTTCACAGAGTGCAGTTTCAAAGCATATCCACAAAAAGTCTGTTGTAAGGGAAAAATGTGGCCGGAAACGCTGCACAACCAAGAGAGATGACCGCAGCCTTAACAAAATTGTGAAGAAGAGCCGCTTCCAGAATTTGGGGGAGCTTCAAAGACAGTGGGCTGAAGCTGGAGTCCAGGTATCAAAAGCCACAGTTCACGGACGTGTCCGGGAAATGGGCTACAATAGCCGTATTCCCATGGTCAAGCCACTTCTGAACTCAAGACAACGGAAGAAGCGTCTGACTTGGGCTATGGAGAAGAAGCACTGGACAGTTGCAGAGTGGTCCAAAGTCCTCTTTTCAGACGAAAGCAAGTTTTGCATTTCATTTGGAAGTCAAGGCGCCAGAGTCTGGAGAAAGGCTGGAGAGGAGCAAAATCCAAGTTGCTTGAAATCCAGTGTGAAGTTCCCACAGTCAGCAATGGTTTGGGGAGCCATGTCAGCTGCTAGTGTTGGTCCACTGTGTTTCATCAAGTCCAGAGTAAATGCATCTGTGTACCAAGAGATTTTAGAGCACTACATGCTTCCATCTGCTGAAAAGCTCTATGGAGATGAGGATTTCATTTTCCAGCATGATCTGGCACCTGCCCACAGTGCCAAAACCACCAGTAACTGGTGCACTGACCATGGCATCACTGTCCTTGATTGGCCTGCTAATTCCCCTGACCTGAACCCCATCGAGAATTTGTGGGGTATAGTTAAGAAGAAGACGAAAGACACAAGACCTGCAAATGCAAATGAGCTGAAGGCCGCTATCGAAGCATCCTGGGCATCAATAACACCTCAGCAATGCCACAGGCTGATTGCCTCCATGCCACGCCGGATTGATGCAGTAATCCGTGCAAAAGGATTCCCAACCAAGTACTGAGTGCATCAATGGACATTTTCAAATGTTTGATTTAGTTTTGCTGTCATAAAATTATTTTTTTACTTGGTCTGAGGAAGTATTCTAATATTTTGAGATAGGATTTTTGAGTTTTTTTCAGCTGTAAGCCAAAATCAGCAATATTCAAATAATAAAAGGCTTGAAATAGTTCAGTTGATGTGTAATGAATCCAGAATGTATGACATTTTTGTTTTTTTAATTGCATTACAGAAAATAAAGAACTTTATCACAATATTCTAATTTTCTGAGACAGTCCAGTACTTTTGTCAGAGTGGATGGTGGACAGAGCACTGGTGGATTTTGTAGTGGTTAGGAAATGAATGTTAGGTAGATTGTTCAATGTGCATGTGTACGGAGGTGAAATGAGTGGTATGTCTGATAATTTTTATGTGGAAGGAAAACTGTCTTGTTCCCCTGGCCATTAGACTGTTAAATGGTCAAACACATAGTAAGTCTAAACTGCTGCTAATCTGTACATTTGTTGGTTTTGTTTGACTTTTTTGCACTACTGGCATTTCTTTATAGCTAGCCACTCCTTGCACATCTGTTCTCTGCACTATCGTACTACAGTGTTGTTACTGTTTACCTGACTTGTTTGCCTGACTGCCCATTTTGCACATCTGGTTAGCTGCTCCTCTTGCACTCTTTGCACTACTGTAAAATACTATACATAGCCATAATTATTTAGTATATTATTAGTACTTCAATACTCCAACTCAATACAACATTTTATTTATATCTGTACATTCAAGGAAATTGTGCGGGTCAGATGTATCGACATTTTTTTCTGTATACACGTGTACTAGAATGACAAAGTATATCTGAATCTGAAAACTGAGAATAAATAGATGGATCGTGGAGGGCTAGTTACAGCAAGAGTGTGAGAAAAGAGGTGAAAATGTCAGAGTTAAATAAGGCAGAAAAGGAGAGCGTGACAAGTGATGGTAATGTATGGAGTGGGTGGAAAGTTGTTGGAAGCATTGAGTTTTTATGTGAATAACAGAGCATGCGTAAAAGTGGGGAGTGAGACAAGTGAGTTGTTCCCTGTGTTGACTGTTGTGAGACAGGGGTGTGTGAAGATGCCATGGCTGTTTAATGTGTACATGTATGGTGTGGTGAGAGAGGTGAATGCAAGAGTGTATGGCAGAGGTATAGAGATGATGGATAACAGTGGAACAGAGTGGCAGGTAAGTCAATTGTTGTTGCAGATGACACAGCGCTTGTGGCCGATTCTGAGGAAACATTAAGAAGTTTGGTAACGGAGTTTGGAAGAGTGTGTGATAGGCGTAAGTTATGTGTGAATGTTGGCAAGAGTAAGGTGATGATGGGTTCACGTGATGGAGTGGGCATGGGGTTGGAATTAAAGGTTGCATGGATAGGTGCTGGAAGAAGTTGAAAGCGTTAGGTACTTGGGTTGTGATGTGGCTCGAGTTTGTGGAATGGAAAGTAGGTATTGCACAGAGTGAATCAAGGAAGCAAGGTTTTGGGTGCATTTAGGAGAGTGACGAGTAACAAGAGTACAAGTATGGATGTAAAGAGAGGACTGTATGAGAGTGTGATTGTGTCGACTGTGTTGCATAGTGCAGAGATTGGATAGATTAAGAAATGAAATTGTGAGAGACTGAACTGGAGTAGTAATGGAAGTAAGTAAGCGTGTGGATATGAGAGTACTCCGTTGGTTTGGACACATGGAGAGGATGGATGAGGAGCGAATGTTGAGCAGAAGTAAATGGAAAATAGATAGACAATGGCTATGTATGGTAACATTTTAAGCATTAATCAAGTTAGTTTGGTGGTGTAACAAGATTTCCTAAATATTTATGGTCTATGAAATATATTCTTTACAATTTTCCGATATTTTTCTTGTAAATGCAAACCTTGCTCTAAATCAGGGGTGTCAAACTCATTTTAACTCGTGGGCCATACGTTAGAACAAACATTCTGTCGGGGACCGGACTAGTAAATTAAAGAGAAAGAAAAAGAGAGATAAAGAAATAAAAGAAAGGGGGAGGGAAAATGAGAGAGAGCGGGACAAAGAGAGAGAGGGAGGGAGCTTGAGAAACAATAGAGATAAAAAGAGAAGTCGTGAGAGACGGGGAAAGAAAGGGAGCGGAAGAAAGAAATCCAAAGAGAAATAGAAAGACAGGAGAGAAAAGAGAAAAGTGTAAAGGGTAGGAAGAGAGAAAGAAAGAAGAGAGAAAAGGAAAAAAGGAAGTTAGAGCAAAAGAAGTTAAAAATACACAGAGAAAGAAAGAAACAAAGAGCAACAAAGGAAGAGAAAAAGAGAGACACGTAGAGTGAAAGAGACAGACAGTGGGAAAAAAGGGGTTGAAAAGAGGGAGAGAGAGAAAAAAAGAAATAAAAGTAGAGTGTCTTTGTCCGAGGCACCTTTCTTTGGCAACAAAGTTGACATATTTCAACCTGCAGCTTGTTTTTCTCTTGCGCTTCTCCGAGTGTTGTCTCGTGGGCCGGATTCAATCCCTTAGCGGGCTTGATTTGTTTGACACCTGTGCTCTAAATGTAGTTTTAATTTTGTGCGCCTGATAGTCTGGTGCGTCTGTCATATGAAACAAAATGTTTGGAGAGGAATATTCTAAGGGTGCCCCTTATAATCAAATGTGCCTTACAGTCCAGAAAATACTAAATTTTTCATTATACTTTTTACATTCAAGTATATGTTTGTGTATTATGTGACAACTCTAGGTTTCTAATTCATTTATATACTGTTAATAAGAATTTTGTCCATTTTTAACGCAACCTGTAAATCATGTTTAACATTTGTATGAAAAAAATAAATATATATGTGTATATTACCACAGAGCTGTGTTATTCCAGGTTGTTCCTCATTTTGTACTCAAGTACATCTGCGTGGTGCTGCTTGAAGAGCTTAATAGGATAAAGAGACACCATTGTTTGCGTTAGAACAGTGAATTTGAACCTGCGTAGTATTAGGAGCAATTGACGCTGTATTATACAGGGTTTGTACGCCCTTTTCATTGCCAAATACAAGCACTTTCAAGAACTTTCAAGCAAATTTTGCAAATTGCAATCCATACCTTCAAAGGAAGAAATCCAGCCCCAATCAAAAGATAGTGTTTTTGTTGTTGGCTTTAATGACTTGAATAAAGTCGTGATCTTGCTGCTAGCACATACTCTGTGCTACTTTGAGCTATTTACACACACGGAAAGGACTCTACAGGTGTTGTGTAATAATAGAGTTCAACATGGAAGGGAAAAAAGAATTCCATGAAAAAAGCAGAAAAGATTAGCCAAATTTGGACTCATTACAATGATATTGATTGCTCTGAAGCAGAGTGTATTCAATCCATTAATCTTAGGCCCAATCCCATTTCTCTCACTCGGCCCTGAGGACCCTCCAGTGAGGTCCCTCGAAGAGGAGTGCCCTCCGCGAGTGAAGTGCAAAGCGGAGATGGCTTGGACAAGACTTGCAAGGTTCCACCCCTGTCCAGGAGATGGCGGTAATATTAATTGGCTGTAGACCTCAGTGACGTATTGGTCTACGTCACATGTAAACAACTCGAGTCTCAACTTGTAGTGTGTCAGTTGGAGAGTTCGTGCAACGTTAAAAATGCCCGCTACTGCTGTGTTATTACCGATTGCCTGAAAGCTCATCATCTTTTCCGTGTCTCCAATAAACGGAGGAGAAATGTGCTATACTGAAGACAGCTTCGGCGCTATGTAGTGCTGATTCATCTTTACAAGGTACGTACACTCATTAAAAAAATGACCCGTTCGGTCAAATACAGTAAAAGTTAACATACAATGCACGTTCACATAATACCTTATGTTTGTGTAGACATAAATGGCAATCTACTTATTAGTATCTTAATGCCATTTTATGACATATAGTAGGGGTCTTTAGTGTGTGACATGATGAAAAGTAAACAAACACAAGAACAGTCCACCTGACCCTTAAGCTGACATAATATCGTCACCAAACTTCCCTGTACGACCCAAAAACCTTGGTTCATAAGGAATTTAATTCAAAAGAGTTGTCATTGGATATAAAAAAGCTCATTTCAACATGTTTTCATGATGCTTACATCATCTATGCCCACATTTATGTCTAAATTGTCTGTTATCTATTGTGTTCCAGAGTGGCTGTCCCATAAGCGTGGACAGGTTGGACAGGAATGTTCCCATCCTGTGCTTATGGTTCGATGTGAAGTCAAAACTCATTCAGGACTTAAGGTTGAGCAAGAAGGTCATGTGGGCCCTGCAGGAGCTGCTAAAGAGGGAACAGGGCCATGGCTGGAGGGCCTATACTGGCTGGCCCACGGTCTGTCCTACCGTGTGGTGTCACGGGTCTTCAGGGTTCCCAGGTCCACGATACACAGAATTGTCCACAGTTAATATGGAATAAATTGCCCAAAAGCCATGTTTTAGGCTTTGGAAGTCAGACCCACATTTGCATTCCGTGCTTTTCTGCATTACTATTCAATAAACATCTTTATTTTGAGTAACACCTTGGTGGTTTATTTCATAATGATGTGAGATACTGTGTGTGAACTATGTGACTGTTGGACAGAAAACAACTACAAATCACTCCAGTTTAAATAATAGTTTACTTTCAGAAAAACAAAATCACATTGGGCCGAAATACATAATAGTAAATAAATAATATGTCACAAATTGTAACAAAAATATACCAATACTTCCATAAAGCTGGAAAACACAAACTGGAACTTCATTGAGTTCTTAATAAAATAAAATATTTTCCTTTTATAAAACAAAGGGAAACATTGCAGGGATGTCACTGTTCTGGAAATTTGTCCACGAGCTTCCCAAAAAGGACGGGAACCGCTCAGTTTTGGCCACAGTTTCCTCGAGCCTTTTCCTCACTCCGGCAGACTCCGCTTTCAAAAAGTCAAGGAGTGTATCGTGCTTCCTTTTTTTTCTGGGTGATTTGGGGTTTGGCGCCGGATTAGAAGATGCCAACGACGTGCCCGTCGGTGTGGATGGCGTGGTAGCTGTGATGGTGGCCAGCTCTTCCACGGGACGTTCTACATTGGCCTTTAGGTTGGGTGGAAAAAACAAGAATTACTTAATGCTTGTGTATTGCACAAAAACAACTGTGTATAGGATGCTCAACAAGTTGATGTGAGAAATTATAGGATGTGTTCTGGATAATTATTTGATAGTGAATAGATACACAAAATTGACATGTTATTCTTATGGCTGTAAGAGCCTTCTATTGGCCAGCATCACATATGCTTTAGAATTGTCTCCACATTTGGACAACATTTTGAAAAGGTAATTAGTTTACTTAATATGTGTTTACAGAGAAGGCAGTGGACTGTGTGATAGTAATTTGTTTCAACTGTATTTCCACGTGAAATTCGGAGACATTACTCATAATGCATGATGAAAACTAATGCATTCTGATCTCACATGAAATAATCATATTGTAAATAAAACACGACACCCGAAATTGTGTGCAGTAAACAAGCGCGTATGTCCAGAACGTTATTCTGACTATGCTCCTTTAGCGACTGGCCATGTACATGTAAAAGCACGACTCGTTTAAGATACAAACAGGGATGGGCTGAACCGTGATTTTCTGCAGTTATCCTACTTTAGAGTTTGTAGCGTGAAGATTATTTTTTGGCAGCTCCCTTGGTAGATTTGTGCACTTCGTAAAGTAGCGATTTTGCGATGTTCATGTTTTAACGCGAAAATACGATTTTCTATTGCATTTACGTCCAACTAAGATATCTCAATACATTTTGTTGCAAATACATGCGTGGTTGTGGAAAACTACTTACATTTGTGCGGTTCCTTTCCGGGCATGTTTGTTGATATTGAGAATTCGCAAAGCCTTCTGGGTAGTCACTTCGCCGCCAAGTGAGGTAGGGAGCCCCCTCGGTCTTGAAGTGGTTACGACATGGTTTGAGGTCACTTCTGCCTCGGACTTGAGAGTATCGGGACACACTCCATTTTCACGTGAACGCGCAAACCGAGTGACTAGGGCACATAGCGAGTGAAAGTGCGAAGAATGGGACTCGGCCTTAGAGAATGCCGATAATGACTTTTTTTACCTCATTTCTCTTTTTGCATGTTTTTCAGAAAATCTGTGTATAAACTGGTTAAAACACATATTTTTATCTTTTATTTATAGCACTGGAGATTTATTATTTTTCATTTATATTTAATTTTTTTGCATTTTCAAGGATTTTGTGTTGTTGTTCTGTTCAATGTGTAAAAAGCTGTATTGCTTTGTATTTTACAAAACCACATTGTTTATCTGTGACTATTTTAATTTATATTTTATGTGTTTTTCAGGGACCCTCTGCGAAACACAAGATTACTAATTAGTAAATAATTTGGTCCCTAAGGTTTTATTATAATAAATAATATATCGCACAAGAAAAAAAAAACTGAGGATCCGTTTGGGAACCAAAAGAGCCTCTTCTCAGTGAGCCGAGCCCAAAGAGCAACTTCTGGAAAAAGAGCAGAGATTCCCATGCCTAGTCTAATAAACCTTATGAATAGGCCACACTGTATTTAAAGCCACCATGTTTAAAATGTAGCAAAAAAGTAGCGTCCTTTTGTGTGGGGTTTACGGTATGTGCCTTGGCTTAGAGCGGGAGTGTTTTTGTGATTTGAAATACCAGCAACCCAGTTATAGGCAATGTTCCCTCTAATTTTCCACGGGTCTGAGCGTTCACAAAAAGTCGGTGAGCAACGCTTGAAACAACAGTGAGCAACCATAATCCCAAGTGTGGCAAGATAATTAATTATCAAACATGTCCAAAACTTGACATCACGTTACATTTTGCTGAGTTTCCGGCAATGCAAAATTATATTTCTCTTTCAAATAAATTGACTCATGTACTACAGGGAGTGCAGAATTATTAGGCAAGTTGTATTTTTGAGGATTAATTTTATTATTGAACAACAACCATGTTCTTAATGAACCCAAAAGTCTCATTAATATCAAAGCTGAATATTTTGGAAGTTGGAGTGGGGCTTTTTTAGTTTTAGCTATTTTAGGAGGATATCTGTGTGTGCAGGTGACTATTACTGTGCATAATTATTAGGCAACTTAACAAAAAACAAATGTATACCCATTTCAATTATTTATTTTCATCAGGGAAACCAATATAACAGCTCAACATTCACAAATATACATTTCTGACATTCAAAAACATAACAAAAGCAAATCAGTGACCAATATAGCCACTTTTCTTTGCAAGGACACTCAAAAGCCTGCCATCCATGGATTCTGTCAGTGCTTTGATCTGTTCACGATCAACATTGCGTGCAGCAGCAACCACAGCCTCCCAGACACTGTTCACATAGGTGTACTGTTTTCCCTCCTTGTAAATCTCACATTTGATGAGGGACCACAGGTTCTCTATGGGGTTCAGATCAGGTGAACAACGAGGCCATGTCATTAGTTTTTCTTCTTTTAGACCCTTTCTTGCCAGCCACGCTGTGGAGTACTTGGATGCGTGTGATGGAGCGTTGTCCTGCATGAAAATCATGTTTTTCTTGAAGGATGCGGACTTCTTCCTGTACCACTGCTTGAAGAAGGTGTCTTCCAGAAACTGGCAGTAGGACTGGGAGTTGAGCTTGAGTCCATCCTCAACCCGAAAAGGCCCCACAAGCTCATCTTTGATGATACCAGCCCATACCAGTACCCCACCTCCACCTTGCTGGCGTCTGAGGCGGACTGGAGCTCTCTGCCCTTTACCGATCCAGCCACGGGCCCATCCATCTGGCCCATCAAGACTCACTCTCATTTCATCAGTCCATAAAACCTTAGAAAAATCCGTCTTGAGATTTTTCTTGGCCCAGTCTTGACCTTTCAGCTTGTGTGTCTTGTTCCGTGGTGGTCGTTTTTCAGCCTTTCTTACCTTGGCCATGTCTCTGAGTATTGCACACCTTGTGCTTTTGGGCACTCCAGTGATGTTGCAGCTCTGAAATATGGCAAAACTGGTGGCAAGTGGCATCTTGGCAGTTGTACGCTTGACTTTTCTCAGTTCACGGGCAGTTATTTTGCGCCTTGGTTTTTCTACACGCTTCTTGCGACCCTGTTGACTATTTTGAATGTAACGCTTGATTGTTCGATGAGCACGCTTTAGAAGCTTGGCAATTTTAAGAGTG
The DNA here is from genome assembly GCF_059441175.1 of Urocampus carinirostris. Lineage (NCBI taxonomy): Eukaryota > Metazoa > Chordata > Actinopteri > Syngnathiformes > Syngnathidae > Urocampus > Urocampus carinirostris. The sequence continues at coordinate 246,096 of NC_142357.1, read as the reverse complement.
CTGCATCCCTCTGCAAGATATCTCACTATTTTTGACTTTTCAGAGCCTGTCAAGTCCCTCTTCTGACCCATTTTGCCAAAGGAAAGGAAGTTGCCTAATAATTATGCACACCCGATATAGGGTGTTGATGTCATTAGACCACACCCCTTCTCATTACAGAGATGCACATCACCTGATATGCTTAATTGGTAGTAGGCTTTCGAGCCTATACAGCTTGGAGTAAGACAACATGCATAAAGAGGATGATGTGGTCAAAATACTCATTTGCCTAATAATTCTGCACTCCCTGTATTGCAAAGGTTGTATGGCCTACAAACGTTGTTTATTCTTACAATTCTTTCACAAGATATCCATTTCTTTTTATTTCCTGGTATATTTTGTCGCATAATATTAACATTTTTGGGGGCTTATTTAGTCGGTTGTAAGATACTGAACTGTACTTAATCACATTTTTTAGTGGAAGTACAATGTTGGCAACAAGATTCACTTGATATAATTGGAAATTATTTGAATGAAACACAAACTTTTTCTTCTTTTTTTCCGTGGTTTTTTTTCTACTTTTTTAAAAATTCATTTAAAAAAAATCTCATTGTTATTTTTTCCCGAGCAGTTATTTTTTTCTTTTTGTTCTCTATTACTTTTTTCCTACATTTCTTTCTTTTTTTTCTGGCTTTTTTTTCAAAATGTTTCCTTTTTTTTCTCTCTTCTTTTTGTTTCTTTTTTTCTTAACTTTTTCACTACTTTTTCATTTTGGTATTTTTTTTTCTTTTTTGTTCTATTCCCCCATTCCTTTAAGTCATTTTGTGCATAATTTTACATAATATTTGGTCATGTTGGGATTAAAGAAGCAAAAACAACCTGAAGAGCCGTTTGGGACCCGAAAGAGACGGTTCCTTTTAGTGAGCCGAGCCGAAGAAGCCGGTTCTCGACAAACTCTACTGACTATACTTTTCAACTTCGTTCGACATTGACTTCAAAATACCGCATTTAGGACACATTGTCAGGGGAACCCGTGTATTTTTACCTTCATGCACTATAACTTTGACTTAAGTCGCTTCTTAATTAGTAATTTTGAGCCCTCATTTTTGTGCGCTGGCTAGATTTTCTTGTGCACTGAGAATGTGCGAGCAGTGCGCAATTGCGCACGCGCGCAGCTTAGAGGGAACACTGGATATAGGTGAGTCCATCGCCCGTAACATTAAGCTTAGCACTCCAGCCATGGTTCTGAGTATTTCTAGGCCCAGAGCACTGGACTTTGAGGCTAACTTAAGGGAATTGACTAGCAAACTTAAGACAACAGGGCAGGGCTAGGTACAATGATATAGTCATTCACATCAGCTACATTGATACTAGGATGAGGCAATCTGAAGTTACAAAGTCAAATATAGCTAGGACTTGTAATCTTGCCAGAAAGATTAGTCAACTGTTATTTCTCCTGTTACTCCACCTGTCTACGATTTGCCTGGGGTGTGAAATCTGGGCCGCACCAGTCGCCATGAGGCTTGGTCTCCAGATCCTACCTCTCTGATAGGACGCACTGTGTTAAATATGGTAAAATTACATCTGAGCCCTTTAGTGTTTACTTGTGGTGTTCCGCAGGGTTCAATACTTGGCCCCCTTCTTTTCAACATTTACATGCTTCCATTAGGTGATATTGTTCGCAAGTATAATATCAGTTTCCATTGCTATGCAGATGACACTCAACTATATCTTGCAATGGAGGAATTTGCCACATTAAACTGTGGTAATGTTGAGGCCTGCCTCATTGAGATAAAAGAATGGATGTCACTCATTTTCTGGGGCCTTAACTTGAAAAGACCGAAATGTTAGTTATTGGTCCATCTAAATGCCGTGACTTTTTCTCAAAAACTGCTCTTAACATTGACAAATGTACTATCACCCAGATTGACTCAGTCAAAAATTTAGGTGTCATATTTGACCCCAATCTGTCCTTTCAAACACACGTGAAGAATATTACTACAACAGTTTTCTTCCATCTTCGCAACATTGCTAAAATTCGTCCTATGCTGTCACAGTCAGATGCGGAGATTATAATTCACGCGATTGTTACTTCCCGTCTCGATTACTGTAATGCACGACTCTCCGGTCTCCTGAAGTCAGCTGGTACAAAATGCTGCAGCGAGGCTTTTAACTAAGACAAGAAAGTTTGATCACATTACCCCGATTTTAGCTAACCTGTATTGACAATATCTCTGTACTATTTGTAATTGCAACATCCATTGCAGCCTGGTCATCCTGAAAGGGGGATTACCACATGTGCGGTCCCTTCTCAAGGTTTCTTCATTTTCCTCATGTTGAGATTTTTGAGTTTTTCAATGCCCTCATATTGGTTTTAGATCAGGGGATGGTGTAATACTAGTCTGAAATAATAGTCTGTGCAATAACCTGTGCAGCCCTTTGAGACTCTTTGTGACTAAGGGCTATACAAATAAAAATGACTTGACACATATCTTTCAGATTTAATTTCCCCCTATGTTCCGGTCCGGAGCCTTTGCTCTGAAAACGCTGGTCTACTAGTGATCCCAAAAGCCAAGAAGAGATCTGCAGGTTCGCGAGCGTTCTCCTTTTGGGCCTCAGTGCTGTGGAATGCTCTTCCCCCTGAGATTCGGTCTGCAAACTCAGTGCCATCCATCCATCCATTGTCTTCCGCTTATCCGAGGTCGGGTCGCGGGGGCAGCAGCGTTAAAAGGGAAGCCCAGACGTCCCTATCCCCAGCCACTTCCTCCAGCTCATCCGACGGGACCCCGAGGCGTTCCCAAGCCAGCCGAGAGACATACTCTCTCCAACGCGTCCTGGGCCGCCCCCGGGGCCTCCTGCCGGTGGGATATGCCCGGAACACCTCCCGAGGGAGGCGTCCAGGAGGCATCCTTATTAGATGCCCGAGCCACCTCAACTGGCTCCTCTCAACGCGGAGGAGCAGTGGCTCTACTCCGAGTCCCTCCCGGATGACTGAGCTTCTCACCCTATCTCTAAGGGAGAACCCAGCCACCCTGCGGAGGAAACTCATTTCGGCCGCTTGTATCCGGGATCGAGTTCTTTCGGTCATGACCCAAAGTTCATGACCATAGGTGAGGGTAGGAACGTAGATCGACTGGTAGATCGAGAGCTTTGCCTTTCGGCTCAGCTCCCTCTTCACCACGACAGACCGGTACAGGGTCCGAATGACGGCAGACGCTGCACCGACCCGTCTGTCGATCTCCCGTTCCATCTTACCCTCACTCGTGAACAAGACCCCAAAATACTTGAACTCCTCCACTTGGGGCAAGACCTCCTCCCCGACAGGGAGGGAGCATACCACCCTTTTCCGACTGAGAACCATGGTCTCGGACTTGGAGGTGCTGATCCCCATCCCGGCCGCTTCACACTCGGTTGCGAATCGCTCCAGCGAGAGCTGAAGATCACGGGCTGAGGAAGCCAACAGCACCATGTCATCTGCAAAAAGCAGTGACGCAATGCTGAGGCCCCCAAACCGGACTCCATCCCCGCCAAGGCTGCGCCTAGAAATTCTGTCCATAAAAATTATGAACAGAATCGGTGACAAAGGGCAGCCCTGGCGGAGCCCAACCCTCACCGGGAACGAATCCGACTTATTGCCGGCAATGCGGACCAGACTCTGGCACCGGGCATACAGGGACCGCACAGCCCGGATAAGACTGTGCGGTACCCCATACTCCCGAAGCACCCCCCACAGGGCCTCCCGAGGAACACGGTCGAATGCCTTCTCCAAGTCCACAAAACACATGTAGACCGGACAGGCAAACTCCCATGCACCCTCAAAGACCCTGAAGAGTGTATAGAGCTGGTCCAGTGTTCCACGGCCAGGACGAAAACCACACTGTTCCTCCTGAATCCGAGATTCGACTTCCTGGCGGACCCTCCTCTCCAGTACCCCTGAATAGACCTTACCAGGGAGGCTGAGAAGTGTGATTCCCCTGTAGTTGGAACACACTCTCCGGTCCCCCTTCTTAAAGACGGGAACCACCACCCCAGTCTGCCAGTCCAGAGGCACTATCCCCGATGTCCACGCGATGTTGCAGAGGCGCGTCAACCATGACACGCCCACAACATCCAGAGCCTTAATGAAGTCTGGGCGGATCTCATCGACCCCCGGGGCCCTGCCACCAAGGAGTTTTTTGACAACCTCGGTGACTTCAACCCCAGTGATACGAGAGCCCAACCCAGAGTCCTCAGGCTCTGCTTCCCCAGAGGAAGACGTGCCGGTGGAATTGAGGAGGTCTTCGAAGTACTCCGCCCACCGATTCACAACGTCCCGGGTCGAGGTCAGCAGCGCCCCATCGGCACTATACACAGTGTCGATGGCACACCGCTTCCTCCCCCTAAGACGTTGGATGGTGGACCAGAATTTCCTCGAAGCCGTTCGGAAGTCGGCTTCCATGGCCTCGCCAAACTCCTCCCATGCCCGAGTTTTTGCCTCGGCAACCGCCAAAGCCGCATTCCGCTTGGCCAGCCGATACCTGCCAGCTGCTTCCAGAGTCCCACAGGCCAGGAAGGCCCGATAAGACTCCTTCTTCAGCTTGACGGCATCCCTCACCGCCGGTGACCACCAACGGGTCTGAGGGTTGCCACCGCGGCAGGCACCGACAACCTTGCGGCCACAGCTCCGATCAGCCGCCTCGACAATGGAGGCGCGGAACATGGTCCACTCGGACTCAATGTCCCCCGCCTCCCTCGGGACATGGGCGAAGTTCTGCCGGAGGTGTGAATTGAAACTTCTTCTGACAGGAGATTCTGCCAGCCGTTCCCAACAGACCCTCACAACACGCTTGGGTCTGCCGGGTCGGGCCGGCATCTTCCCCCACCACCGAAGCCAACTCACCACCAGGTGGTGATCAGTTGACAGCTCCGCCCCTCTCTTCACCAGAGTGTCCAGAACATGCGGCCGCAGGTCCGACGAAACGATGACAAAGTCGATCATCGAACTACGGCCTAGGGTGTCCTGGTGCCAAGTGCACATATGGACACCCTTATGTCTGAAAATGGTGTTCATTATGGACAGACCATGACGAGCACAGAAGTCCAATAACGAAACACCACTCGGGTTCAGGTCAGGGGGGCCGTTCTTCCCAATCACGCCCTTCCAGGTCTCACTGTCATTGCCCACGTGAGCGTTGAAGTCTCCCAGCAGTACGAGGGAGTCCCCAGGGGGCGCGCTCTCAAGCACACCCTCTAAGGACCCCAAGAAGGGTGGGTACTCCGAACTGCTATTTGGTGCATAAGCACAAACAACAGTCAGGACCCGTCCCCCCACCCGAAGGCGGAGGGAGGCTACCCTCTCGTCTACCGGGGTGAACCCCAAAGTACAGGCGCCGAGCCGTGGAGCAATTAATATGCCCACACCGGCTCTGCGCCTCTCACCACGGGCAACTCCAGAGTGGAAGAGAGTCCAACCCCTCTCGAGAGGACTGGTACCAGAGCCCAAGCCGTGCGTAGAGGTGAGTCCGACTATATCTAGTCGGAATTTCTCAACCTCACGCACGAACTCGGGCTCCTTCCCTGCCAGAGAGGTAACGTTCCATGTCCCAAAAGCCAGTTTCTGTAGCCGGGGATCGTCGCGCCAAGGACACCTCCCTTGGCTGCTACCCAGCTCTCTGCGCACCCGACCCCTTTGGCCCCTCCTACAGGTGGTGAGCCCATGGGAAGAGGGTCCCACGTCGTCCCCTCGGGCTGTGCCCGGCGGGCCCCCTTGGGTAAGGGTCCGGCCACCAGGCGCTCGCCAGCGGACCCCACTTCCAGGCCTGGCTCCAGAAGGGGGCCCCGGTAACCCGCGTCCGGGCGAGGGAAATCGAGGACCTAAGTTTTCTCTCATCATTAGGGGTCTTCTGATCTGCGTTTTGTCTGGCCACTCACCTAGGACCTGTTTGCCATGGGTGACCCTACCAGGGGCTTAAAGCCCCCGACAACATAGCTCCTAGGATCATTGGGACACACAAACTCCTCCACCACAATAAGGTAGCAGATCAAGGAGGAGCAACTCAGGAGGAACTGTTTAAATCTAGGTTTTAAACACACTTATATTCTATAACTTTTGAATGACCTATATTTCTTGTTGACAATATCTCTGTTATTTTTTTATTGCAACATCCATTGCAGCCTGGCCATCATGGAAGGGGATTACTTTATGTGCAGTCCCTTCTCAAGGTTTCTTCATTTTTCTCATGTTGAGAATTTTGAGTTTTTCCTTGCCATCATTTTGGTTTTAAATCAGGGGATGGTGTAATAATAGACTGTGGTTTGCGATAATCTGTTGTCTGTGCAGGCCTTTGAGACTCTTGGTGATTAAGGGCTACACAAATAAACATGACTTGCCTGAATATTAAATCACTTGCTTCCAAAGCTTTCCTTGTGATTGATCTCATTAGTGGTCACAATCTTAAACTAATTAACCTTTGTGAGACCGGGTTGAAACCAAATGAGTTTGTATACCTAAATGAGGCTTCACCCCCTAATTTTGTGAGTTTGCATGCAGAACAGCCTTGCAAAAAGGTGGTGTTGCTCTTATAATGAAAAGCATGATAAAACTTTCTACCAGGTACTCTACTGTGTTTAAAACATTTGAAGCGCTCGTTATGAGGGACACTATGTCACCATCTATTTATGTTGTAGTTGTGTATCGCCAACTGGACCAGACTCAAATTTTTGGGAAGAATTTACAGAACTGTTAACCATTTTAGTAACTTATGCAAACAGAGTCATAATTATGGGTTATTTTAATTCTTACATTAAATCCCAAATTCACTTATGCTGGCTTTTCAGTCACTGATTGATACGTTTGGTTTAAATCAAATAGTCAATGTGCACACCCGGGCTGCAACAACTAATTGATTGAAATCAACTATTAAAAGCTTTGGCAACGACTTACAGCATCGATTTATTAGTCAGCACTTTTAATAAATGCAAATAGGAGCGCATGCTTGTAGTACCCGTTTAGTCCAGCAAAGGGAACCCTAAGACTGTATTTGCACTAGGTCATTTACAGACAAATCAAAATGTATTTTACATTTTATAGCACTTTTCAGATCCTAAAATTCGTCTAAATGTGCTATATGAAAACAGTAAATTAACAATAGGCATTGCAGTTATAAATAGATAAAGAAATATATTTGACCAAAAAACCCTTTATGGGCAGCACGGCGGCGCAGTGGTAAGCGCGTGTGCGGCACAGTTCTGAGGTCGTGGGAACCTCCTGCGTGGGTTCAAATCCAGCTAAAGGCCTTACTGTGCGGAGTTTGTATGTTCTCCCCGTGCTTGCGTGGGTTTCCTCCGGGCACTCCGGTTTCCTACCACATTCCAAAGACATGCATTTCAGGTGAATTGGCCGGTTCAAATTGTCCCTAGGTGTGACTGAGCGAGTGAGTTGTCTGTCCCCGTGTTCCCTGCAATTGGCTGGCAACCGGTTCAGGGTGTCCCCTGCCCACTGCCCGGAGATGGCTGGGATGGGCTCCAGCCCCCCCGCGACCCTAATAAGGATAAGCGGTACGGCTGATGAGATGAGATGAGATGAAAAAAAACCTTTATATAATACAGTTTATTAGTTTGCCTTACGTGGATTAGGGGACATACACGTAAGAGCAATATAGAATTGGGATTGATAGATCCATGAAGAGAGAATGGATTTGATTAAAGAAGAAAGTTATTAGAATTGTACATAACACAAGTTATAAAAAAATACAGTTTATAAAACCCAACATGTTAAAATTTGAAGATATATTGTCACTGGAATTCCTGCTATTAGCATATTAAGCAAGTAAAAAGAAAATCATATTTTACGAATTTTGGATGAACATACTAGAGACAATGACTAAATCAAGAGTTTCTTTAGATATTAAATGTTATACAAGTCACTAGCAATACTATTACAAGTTTTAAACGTCATGTATTTGTTTTCTAATTTTCTGTTTTCTTGTTTTTTGCACTTAAAAGCTTTGGCTTCAGCCTACTTCCTAAGGGTACATGTCTAAGAGCTGTACACTAAGACCTCGGTTATTGCGGTTAATGGGGATAAAAACCACCCGCGATAAGTAAAAATCCGTGAAGTAGCGGCGCACCTTCGAAAAAAAAAAAAAAAAAAGATTTTTTTTTTTAACCACTACAGACCGCGAAGCTCTGAAGCCGAACCGCGAAGTAGCGAGGTCCCACTGTATTTGCGCCGCACCGCAGGTGCCGTTCGGTCGCTCCTGCGAGCGAGCCCCTAACCCGCGGCGCGTGTACTTTCGGGCGCGATACGCACGGCACCGCGACAAGCCGAGCGGGTCAGGCGCTCGGCGCGGGGGCTGGCGCCTCCCGCCCGGGCCGCGATGGCTCTACATGGCGCTACACGGCCCTGGATGGCTCCGGCCGACGAACGGGCGGCCGCGGGGGATAGGGGTAGCTGGGGCGACCTGTAGGGTTAGGGGGGGCGGTGAAGCGGAAGCCGCACCGAAACCGCGCGCTGGGAAACGAGAACAGCGCGCTCGTTTCTAGGGTCGTCGGCCGAGGGGCATTCCCGCAAAAAGTGAAAATCTGCAAAGTAGCGACGCAGACCGCGAAGCTCTGAAGCTGCGAACGTCGAACCACGAAGTAGCGAGGTCCCACTGTATTATTGTAATAAATATTAAGCCACAAACAAACAAACTTTCGACAAAGTACTCACATTCCCCTCCGATGTTGCCTCTTTTTTTCTCCACTTTATAAATACATATCTCACACATATGCAGGCTTAAAGCATACATTTGTATGTTTTTTCTTACTTGTTAAGCTATTTGACAAACACTTGGATTTTTGTTTGGTTTTATATATTAGAATATTCTGTTGTTTTGTGCGTTATTTTTTCAAATTTCAATCTATGCAAAAAAGATCATTTTTAAAATAAAAATTAAAAAATCCCATTCATTGATTAAACGAATAAATAATGGACTGATTCAGCGATTATTATTATCAAAATAATCATTAGTTGTAGCCCACGTGCCCACTCATACGCCTTGTTCAACTGAGGAAACTAGGTCACTCAAACAAGGTTGCAGGAAACTTTAAAGGAAACGGCGCACTACAAAGCTTGATGTTTGCAAGTATGGTGTGACAACTTGCAGAATTATAAAGTAGCTAAAGCAAAAGCATCAAATCACTAGGATTATTGCTGTACAAAAAAAATCTGAAGATGTAGTTTGACACAATGGCATAATAGTTTTACTTATTCTGCCCATGACTTTATCATAATTCTTTAATATAAAAGATTCTACTCATCTGAGAAGAAATTTTGAATGAACATTGTGCAACTTCGTTCTACCTTAAAGATTCGGAAGTAATTGAATGCTTCCGTGTCTGCAGCTGTTCAGAAATGTTTTCCAACTTTAGTGATGTCTCCCTTGTTAGTCTTACACAGATGGTTGGTAAGGCCAAACAAACTACTTGCCTGCTTGACCCATTTCCGGTTTCACTGGTGAAAGTTATGTTTGAGATCTTAGGACCTTCAGTTTTAAATATTATTAGGATATCACTCTTCTTGAGTATTGTTTCAGTAGCCTTTAAGTCTGCTGTCATTAAACCCATTCTTAAGCGACTTAACCTTAACCTGTAATTATGGGCGAATGTAAATTCTACCATATCTAACAAAATTACTGAAAAAAGTTTTTAAACAGCAGCTGAATGCATATGTCACATTTGGAGTTCCACAAGTCTCTGTACTTGGTCCCCTTCTTTTTATAATTGATATGCTCCCGCCTGGTGAAATTATTTGCAAGTATATTAGTTTCCATTGCTATGCAGATGACACTCAAGTGTCTCTGCCACTGAAGACAACTGTTCTGTTAATGTGTGGAAATTTGGAGGCCTGCCTTACTGACATATAAAGATGGATGTTACTTAATTTCTTGCGCCATACCCATAAGATTGTTGGCCCAGCTTATTGCCGTGCCTTGTTCTTAACATTGCTCTGAACCTTGACAAATGTAATATCACTCAAAGTGATTCGGTCAAAAATCTACATGTAATTTTAAAAATCTTAATCTGTCCTTTCAGTTACACGTGACAAGTATAACTAGAATAGCTTTCCTCCACCTTTGTGATATTGTGAAAATTTGCCAAACGCTGTCGAAATCAGACGCAAAGATTATAATTCATGCCTTTATTAACTTTCGGCTTGATTACTGTAATGCATTGCTTCTGCACAGATCCTCCCCTTGGAAAACGCTGGTCTACTTGATACTTTGAGAGCCAAGAAGGAGTCTGCAGGCTTAAGAGCGTTCTCCATCCGGGACACGGTGCTATGGAATGCTCTACCTAATGAGATAAGCTCAATTCGTTTTAAGCTTTCTCAAATCTCTTGAATGATAGGGTAACAGATCTGTATTCTGGATATGTAATGATCTCTGGTCTACATCCATGGTGTAAAGCCACATAGTTTCAATAGAGAAGAAAAGAACATTTTGATTGAACTGTACAAAAATATATTTAATTTGTTCAATTAAGTAGTCTTATCTACATGTGTTTGAGTTTTACCACAATCTAATTATGTTGAAATGCATTACACAAGGGAATAGAATTTTTAGGTTAACAAAATTTTTTTAACATGTCAATTAAATCATTAATTGACCATAAAAAATAAACGATCATGCCCTTCCGAACAGTCAATCAATAAAGAATTGAATAGTAATCCTACTGAGTTAACCTGGGCCGAATGACAGTCAATGGCTTCCTTCCCATGATCAAAAACACATAAGAACTTCAAGATCAAGGAATCATTGACGACATTTGCAGTTTCAAGTATTTCAGTCATTTATCTCTTACCAGACTCCCCAGATAAACAGATGATCCAAATGCCAAACCCACTCGTAGCCAGTTTGGAGAACTGGTGTCACGCTTCACACTTGTAAACATAGTCCTAGACCCAACTGAAAACACAATGGCAAACATTAATACATTTTGGAAGTCAAAACACACACATGCACACACACGCACAAACCCTTTTTTTCTATGTTCATAAATGTTGCAAATGATCTGTGCTCTTAAAATAAAAAGCCTAAGGAAAACTCTGGAAAAGGCAAAAACTGACATCTTTAGCATCCCATTAATTCAGAGACAGGGAATACAGAACGGCGGGTGACTGGTCAGCGCACAGCCCCACAGTGCAGAGGTCCATGGCTTAATTCAAACGAAATCTGTGGGTGTTGATTTAATTCAGAATTAATTTTCAACTAAAAAAAAATCAAGTCATGTTTAAAAACAAATTCAAATGAGATCAATTTTGTGCTACAATTTCAAAATATGCAAAAAAAAATTCATCACCTATGTTAGTCTTCTTTGCAAGACAGAATGATGAATGAAAGTGTAAAAAAATATGTGGGTTTTTATTGTATTTATACTTTTTGCATTTTTTGTGTGCATTCTCCTATTTATAAATAGTTAGAAAAATATTTAAAGTATTTTAATCCATACTTGCTGAGGTACACCACAGGCCATTGTGCCCCTACTACCCTACTGGTTAAGAGATTCAACCAACCATCCAACCAATCATTAACTCATAAAGGATGCATTTTAGTTGTAAAATCAGTATCCATACACAGCTTCATTAACACTTGGAATTTAAAAAATTAAACCATCAACTCCATGTTCCCATGTAAATTACTGTAAGGTAATATAACACATTTTCTGTGAGACCTTGTCTCGTGTGCCCCAGGAAACTGCCTAAACTTATCTTTCCAAAAAGCATGCCATTGTTTAGTATTGTTGCTTTATTCTAGTGATCAGCTGAGTAACTAACATTTGTTGCAGGTGTTATTGTTGCCTGTGCAGTCCTTTTGAACATTTTTTGATTAAGCGCTACCCAAATAAATGTGTCTTGACTTGACTACTAGTATATCATTCAATATAGTAATTATCTGCTCACATGGTGATACATTATAGAGCCCTTTCCGTATTGGTAAACAAGTGTGAAGTAGCCACTTAACAAGCTGCGTCCACATTGTCGTGAGCAAGTGGGACGTCGCCAAGCAACGTAGCTAAAGCACATTGTTGATCCTTGCATTAGTAAGTGTTTCAGCATTAAAAAATCCACTTCAACAATGCTTTTGAAAATGAAATTTTCCTCTGGAAATCGCAAGCGAATGGTATTTGTTCAAATACACAAAACAGCTGGTTTGGTAATTGAGACTCTAGAAATGTAACTCAACATACAAAACTTCCCTGACTATTCAAAACTTATACACCCACTCTGCTGTTTTGGCTCAACAATGTACACGCATCCTGTGGTGATCCGTTGATATATAGGCTGAAAAAGGGGTCTAATTTTAAAGACCCAATTTGTAATATTTGACCACTACATGACACTATATTGTCTAATGCGAACGAAAACCAGTGCCACAGAGCACAGCATAGCAGCAAGTTGCCAGACAAACATGGCGGCATAGGATTCCACTATGTGAAAGAAGTACAAATGTATATATATTATATATTTTAATTACCAGTGGTATGATAGTTCAGGTATTTTCCCTAACATTCAAATCAAGTTTGCTTTTCTGAATACTAGGAGTCACTATTATACACTGTCTAATTAATGACTTATTTAAGCCGTTCAATATTACACAGCAAAAACAATTATAATACATATGAACTCTTGGATATAGTTTTGCTGATTTTAATTATGATTTCTACCCCCTCCTCTTGCGCAAAAAGGTTGGGAAACACTGCTTTAGTGCATACACATAGCCACATAATTGTTAGAATGGCATCCCTGCAATAAGATTAATATTCCAGAATAGGGTGATACATTGCCTTTGCACACGTATGCATACTACAAAACGTTAAGAAAAATAAACGGCTTATTTCCTCAAATTAAGTTTAGGGACATCACCGACATGAACCAATTTTTACACTTCGTGAATGCTAAGCTAAGGTCAAACGAAACTGTATTAACACTCATTCCCGGCACTCGACGCCCCCGTGTCCAACAAAAAAACGTCAGTATTAAAATCGCAAATCAATTCACTAACCTCTTTGGACAAGATAAGATAGAGGGAGTAATGTAGCCATACTCATGTCTTTAGTTTCCCTTGAAGCGCTCTAAAATAGTTAGGTATTGGTGAAGCAGAGACAAAATATGCGTAATGATGGGGGGCAGTAATGGGCCAAATGGTAGATAGCAACTCCTGTTGAACTCGAAGAAGAATAAGAGGAAGAAGCGTTGAGTTTTCCAACACGGTTAAAGGAGTGTGTGGGCGAGTTGTTAGACGTTTGACTGGCAATGGCAGACAAAACTCAGATCCAAGAAGCTATTAAAGCACAAGGTGACATAGTGCGACGAATGAAGTCCGAGAAGGCTGACAAAGAGCAGGCAAGCTTTATGTTGATTTTTAATGTACTTCTATTACAAAGTGTGCCCATATGTCGCAGGAATGCATGAAGACGTGGACTAAATAACTTGCGACGATTGCCGATTTTATTAAGATTGAATGTTTTTATTTACAAGTACTTTTTAAATAGGTTTCTTCCGAATATGGTTCATTCTTTGGAGAGTGTACATGCTGCAAAACGGCGCTCATTAATTTTTGTCGATGATAGCTACCATTTATGCTATTAGCCTCCCTACATATAAAATGACAGTCATTTTGTTCAACTCCGGGATCCAGTATATTACTTACAAAATAGATGCATCTCGAGTTGCAATATATTGTCATAATACATAACCTGGACTTACGCTTCAGTACCCTTTTCTTTAAAGCCAAAGTGTGTGACCACAAGATCTGCGTTTTTCACCTACTGTGCCATGAGACCTTGTCTAGTGTGCTACTGAAAATTGCTAAATTTTATCTTTGCAATTACTCATGCCATTTTCAGTATTTTATTTCTTCCGTTGATCAGATGAGTAAATAACATTCCTTCCACGTGTTTTATTTTTTTGTATACTAGTTATTTGCACATGTAGGATTACAAGAAAATACTGGACTGTCTCAGAAAATTAGAATATTGTGATAAAGTTCTTTATTTTCTGTAATGCAATTAAAAAAACAAAAATGTCATACATTCTGGATTCATTACACATCAACTGAACTATTTAAAGCCTTTTATTATTTGAATATTGCTGATTTTGGCTTACAGCTGAAAAGAACTCAAAAATCCTATCTCAAAATATTAGAATACTTCCTCAGACCAAGTAAAAAAAATAATTTTATAACAGCAAAACTAAATCAAACATTTGAAAATGTCCATTGATGCACTCAGTACTTGGTTGGGAATCCTTTTGCACGGATTACTGCATCAATCCGGCGTGGCATGGAGGCAATCAGCCTGTGGCATTGCTGAGGTGTTATTGATGCCCAGGATGCTTCGATAGCGGCCTTCAGCTCATTTGCATTTGTAGGTCTGGTGTCTTTCATCTTCTTCTTAACTATACCCCACAAATTCTCGATGGGGTTCAGGTCAGGGGAATTAGCAGGCCAATCAAGGACAGTGATGCCATGGTCAGTGCACCAGTTACTGGTGGTTTTGGCACTGTGGGCAGGTGCCAGATCATGCTGGAAAATGAAATCCTCATCTCCATAGAGCTTTTCAGCAGATGGAAGCATGTAGTGCTCTAAAATCTCTTGGTACACAGTTGCATTTACTGTGGACTTGATGAAACACAGTGGACAAACACCAGCAGCTGACATGGCTCCCCAAACCATTGCTGACTGTGGGAACTTCACACTGGATTTCAAGCAACTTGGATTTTGCTCCTCTCCAGCCTTTCTCCAGACTCTGGCGCCTTGACTTCCAAATGAAATGCAAAACTTGCTTTCGTCCGAAAAGAGGACTTTGGACCACTCTGCAACTGTCCAGTGCTTCTTCTCCATAGCCCAAGTCAGACGCTTCTTCCGTTGTCTTGAGTTCAGAAGTGGGTTGACCATGGGAATACGGCTATTGTAGCCCATTTCCCGGACACGTCTGTGAACTGTGGCTTTTGATACCTGGACTCCAGCTTCAGCCCACTGTCTTTGAAGCTCCCCCAAATTCTGGAAGCGGCTCTTCTTCACAATTTTGTTAAGGCTGCGGTCATCTCTCTTGGTTGTGCAGCGTTTCTGGCCACATTTTTCCCTTCCAACAGACTTTTTGTGGATATGCTTTGAAACTGCACTCTGTGAACAGCCTGCTCTTTGAGAAATTTCTTTTTGTGTCTTACCCTCCTGATGGAGGGTATCAATGATGGTCCTCTGGACAGCAGTCAGATCAGCAGTCTTCCCCATACTTGTCATTTAGTTTACTGAACCAAGCTGAGTGTTTTTAAGGCTCAGGAAACCCTCGCAAGGTGTTTCGAGTTAATTAGATGATTCAGGTGATTAGTTGAATAGCCTACTTGTATACTTTTTCATGATATTCTAATATTTTGAGATAGGATTTTTGAGTTTTCTTAAGCTGTAAGCCAAATTCAGCAATATTCAAATAATAAAAGGCTTGAAATAGTTCAGTTGATGTGTAATAAATCCAGAATGTATGACATTTTTTTAATTGCATTACAGAAAATAAAGAACTTTATCACAATATTCTAATTTTCTGAGACAGTCCAGTATATAAAACAAGCAACAACATTATTATGAATACTAGGCAAAATTATATTAAATAATTATACATATTACACAGGTGCTCCCCTTCTTATGAACATTCGACTTACGAAAAACGGTAGATACAAACATTTTTTTCGGGATGTCGAAAAATACCCGGACATTGCTGTAAGTTAGATTTTGTATTGTGTGCACCTTGTTCCGAGTAGAGGACGGTTCACACCGAAGAAGAAATCCGCCCTTTACTCCTTGGTTCGTGTGTAATCATAATAACGGTTACTGTATCGCTACCACGCTAAGAACTTTGACGTTGTTATTGTTTAATATCTCGTGCATCCATTCAATATGGTTGATGTAAAGTGTGATGAAGAGGCGAGACGTTTCTTTTGAAACCAAAGTGGAATAAGAAAGCTTGATACTTTAGGGAAAATGGTCGGAACGCTTTTTTTTGGCCACTTTTTACCACGGAGGCGGACCTCTTGAAGCGCAAGTCCCAAAAGTAAAACCTCACGACTATTTCATGTTTTAAAAAATGTTTATTTCTTCGTACAAAACAATAAAGGGTAATTATACAAGCCTTAAACATACTTATGTAAACCATAATCATACAAAATATAGCACTGAAGCAACTTGGGAACAACTTAAACTTACGAATAATCCTCCGGAACCTAACTTGTTAGTAGGTCGGGCAGCGTCTGTATATGTATATGTTTTTGTTTGTGTGTGTGTGTGTGTGTGTATATATATATATATATATATATATATATATATATATATTTAATCTACCTTGGTCATATCCCTCAAGAGGGGTGACCGGCAGCAAGACACACACATACAATAACAAAGAAAATAAAAGGGAAATTAATAGCACAAAAAAAAAAACCACACAAATTTTTTTGGACCATGGCCAACCCAATTGCCCAAACACCCAAACAAGTTAGGCACCTCAGCACCCAAGTTGGTCTTGGTCTTTTGTCCCTCCAGATGAAATGGGACACCACAAAGCGGCCATGTCACTCGGGTCAGGGTGACACAACACACTCTTTTGTTCAACAGCAGGGCCTGACAGCTTTCACTGGTTTACCCCTGCCGCATCATAGGGGTGCCCAGCCCATCCTTTAGAACGCGCCCAAAATCCCACTATCCTTTCACAACACCTCTCCACTCCTTTCTATCACCAACAAGAGCACTAGCTTCCATTATATTTAGACCTCTTTTCTGCAGTGCACTCATAACACCATCCATCCACATCAATCGCGGCCTTCCTCTTGGTCTCTTTCCATTGACTTCTGCTCTGTAGATCCTCTTCAACATTCGCTCCTCATGCATCCTCTCCATGTGTCCAGACCAACCGAGTACTCTCTTATCAACACGCTTGCTCAGTTCCATGACTACTCCAGTTCTGTCTCTCACAATTTCATTTTTCAGTATATCCAATCTTGTCACTCCTAACATAGTCCTCAAACAGTTCATCTCAAAAACATTCAACTTCCTTCTTAAATCTGCGTTCAGGCTCCAAGTCTCTGCACCATACAACACAGTCGGCACAATCACACTCTCTTACAGTCCCCTCTTAGCATCCATACTCATACTCTTGTTGTTCATCACTCTCCTCAGAGCACCCAAAATCTTGCTTCCTTGATTCACTCTGTGCAATACCTCACACTCCATTCCACCAACTGCAGCCACATCACAACTGAAGTACCTAAAGCTTTAAACCTCTTCCAGCACCTGTCCATGCAACCTGATTTCTAACGTTATGCCCACTCCATCACGTGAACACTTCATCACCTTACTCTTCCCAACATTGTCACATAACTTACGCCTATCACATACTCTTCCAAACTCCGTTATCAACCTTGTCAATATGTCCTCAGAATCAGCCACAAGCGCTGTGTCATCTGCAAACAACAACTGACTTACCTGCCACACTGTTCCACTGTTGTCCATCATGTCTACACCTCTGCCAAATACACTTGCATTTACCTCTCTCACCACACCATCCATGTACACATTAAACAGCCATAGTGACACCCGTCTCGCACCAGTCAACACAGGGAACCACTCACTTGTCTCACTCCCTACTCTTACACATGCTCCGCTGTTCATATAAAAACTCTTCAATGCTTCCAACAACTTTCCACCCACTCCATACATCACCATCACCTTCCACAACGCCTCTCTATCAACTCTGTCATGCGCCTTTTCCAAGTCCTGATCCACACATCCTCTTCCTTTCTTGAAACCACTCTGCTCATCACCACCTCATTCGTTCTTTCTCTCACTCTCTTAATCAAGACTCTTCCATAAAGCTTACCCGGTGACTGCTACATTCATACTTATCACCTTTACCCTTGTACAATGGCACCACACATGCACTACACCAATCAACAGGAACCACAGCACTTAAAAAGCATACATTCAACAAGCGTACTAACCAGTCAATCATAGCTGTGCCACCTTTTTTTCAGGCATTCAGCAGTACAACCATCCAACCCAGGTGCCTTCCCCCCTTTCATTTCTTTCACTGCCTCTTGCACCTCCCATGTTTCCACAGGCTTCACATTTAAATCGCCCAACACGGGCATTCTCTCCATACCATCGATCGCCTCGACTCGCACTTCTCTCCCATTCTCCACATTTAGCAATTCCTCAAAATACTCTGCCCATCTCTTCCTGACTGCACTACCGCTAACCAGCAATCTACCATCCTTATCTTTCACTTTCTCTTCCTTTCCAGACTCACTGTTTCTTACTCTTTTCACTTCTTTCCAGAACACTATTTTCCTTTCCTCAAAGTTCACTCCTATCCTTCGACACCATTCATCATTTGCTTTCCTTTTCGCTGCTTCCACTGCCGCTTTTACCAACCTTTTCTTCACTTTATGCCTTTCATACGCATCTTGCAGCCACTCCTCAAAGGCACCTCTCTTTTCTATCACAGCCTCTGATACCTCATCATTCCACCATTCACTTTATTTCCTAATACCTGGACCAACTTTTCTCATTCCACACACTTCTTTTGTACTCCTCAACACTGCCTCTTTAAATCACTTCCATTTAATTTCCACACTTTCCATTTCTCTTCTACTAATCCGTTCATACTCTTCCCTTATCCTCTCTTTAAACTCTTTCCTTTTCTGCCTTATTCAACTCTGACATTTTCACCTCTTCCCCCACACTCTTCTTATAACTAGCCCTCCACAATCCATCTATTCTCCAGTTTTCCTTCCACATAAAAATGATCAGACATACTACTCATTTCACCTCTGTAATAATGCACATCCAACAATCTACTTAACATCCCTTTCTTAACCACTACATAATCCATCAGTGCTCTGTCCACCATCTTGCCACTATCCACTCTGACAAAGGTATACTTATTCACGTCCCTCTTTTTAAACAATGTATTACCAATCACCAACTCATTTTCCACACATAACTCAATTTCTTCCCACTCTCATTTCTTCCTGGTACTCCATATCTACCAATCACATTTTCAACCGTTTTATAACCCACTCTAGCATTCAGGTCACCAAGTATTACCACTTTCCACCCTTCTTTCGCACTTGCCACTCATTCGGACAAGTCCTTCCAGAACTCCTCTCTCCTCAGCGCTTCTCTCTGAACCAGGTCCATATGCACTTATAAACATCCATACTTCTACACCCCACTTCAACCTCACCCACATCAATCTGGAAGATATCTCTTTCCACTCCACCAGTTTTTCCTTTGCTTTCTCACTCACAAGCACAGCCACTCCTTCTCTAGCATGTCCACAGGTAACTCCAGAGCTTCTACCATACATACCTCCAAGCTGTAATTCACCCTTTCCTTTCATCTTTGTTTCACTCAAGGCTAACACATAAACCTTCCTTTTAGTCATCATCCTTCCGATCTCCTCTTCCATTTAGTCGCTTTACTTCCACATCCTCTCACATTTATTGACCCTATAACTAGGGTTTACGGGACGTTTCGGTCTCCCGCCCCCCTTTCTTTGCCTTGCTGTCTCTTAGGGAGTAGAGATGGAGAGGAGAGGATCCCTAGTCCCCTCGCTCCCTCCACTTTAGTCGCCTCTTACGACATACAGCGGACCATGGTGGGAGAATTCTCTTACCTCTCACAAGGAGAGGGCCCCTCACCACAGGACAAACAGCTATGCAAACACAAAAAATCGACTTTACAAATACAACAAAAGTACTACAGATATACAAAAAATACTACTATTGAAATACTATATAAAAATGACATCATAAATCTTACCAAAATTGTGGGGGCTGCAGTTGTTATGTAAAATAAATGCAAATTTCTCAAGCAACGAGTATTTAAAAATTGTTTTGTTTTTATATCATCATTCATGTATTTTTGATATTTTTCTAAATCAATATTGTTTTATTCAATTAATGATATTTTTTTTTATTATGATAGTGGCGTCAAAGGATCCCCCCGCGGCCACAATTGCCTCCCAAGCTGCATGTTAGAGACCTCTGCCCTAGACTGTCAACCCCACAGGGGTCTCGTAATTCTACGAGAAACACTGCTCACTATGATTAAGTACTCACAAAAAAGAGCACTATCTGTGCTATTTTTCTTGTAATGTAAAATTGCATCAAAATTGCAATACTGTTATGAAAAAAAAATGTACCGTATTTTCCGTACTATAGGGCGCACCGGGTTATAGGGCGCACCCCCAAAAAATAGTTTTTGGTCCTATATCTTCCATAGATAAGGCGCACCGGATTATAAGGCGCTACAATGGGAACGTCGACAAAACAGTCAGATGATTCAGTCAAACTGATTACCCCCTTAACATTCCCAAAGCTTGCAAATACGTGTCGTAGACACGTGCGGATACGGTGTCCGTACGATATCACTCAAATGCATCATTTCAAATATCATTCGGAAGGTTAAAGTCTTGGGATTCAAGAAATGTCAACCATTCCTTAGTTTCTATTTTCTTTTTCGCTCGCAACTTTACTGTGCATATGACAATAAACACTTGGAATTGAGTTGAATTCACTCAACTCATCACAGCAACATCAAGATCGTTCTAAAACAAGATACTGGGAAAATATAAAGCCGCATAGCTCACCTAAGTTCTCACGTTCAATAATGATAGGCAATCATGGTCTTCTTACAACCGTGAGTGTACTAAATCCAGGAGAGTAAAATGTTTACAAATACAGACTAATGAAACATGTTTCTTTATGGCGTAGTTTAGCAAGCTTGCTATTCAGTCATCTTTTTCGGCCAATTGCCCTCTAGCCAATCCGAGGCTCCGAATAACTTTCAGCCAATAGCGATCGATTTAACGGATGATTGACACATCTTTTTCGGCCAATTGCAGGGTTTGTTTCGGCCCTCTAGCCAATCCGAGGCTCCGAATAACTTAAGCCAATAGCGATCGATTTAACGGATGATTGACACATCTTTTTCGGCCAATTGCAGGGTTTGTTTCGGCCCTCTAGCCTATCCGAGGCTCCGTATAACTTTAGCCAATAGCGATTGATTCAAAATGATGATTGACACATTGGTTAGCCAATGAGACGCCGGTATATAAATCCCAGCATACACCGCGGACTACTCCACGTTCGGGGGAAAATCGAGTCGGCGGCTGTTGCGTAAGTTGCGAGACCTTGCGATTTAATATTGAGCGATATATAAGGCGCACTGTATTATAAGGCGCATGGTCAGCTTTTGAAAAAAAAAATAAGACTTTTAGGTGCGCCTTATAGCAGACATGGGGACTTGAGACTTAGTGACTTGGACTCGAGTCGACTCGAGTCGCTGTTTTTATGACTTGTGACTTGACTTGGACTTGGCAATCTAAGACTCGGGACTTGACTTGTGACTTGACTTGCCCAAGAAAAAAATACTTGGGACTTACTTGGGACTTGAAGGTGAAGACTTGAGACTTACTTGAGACTTGCACATGTGTGACTTGGTCCCATGTCTGCCTTATAGTGTGGAAAATACGGTAATTAGTTTTTTTCCAAAATCATGTAAATATTTACCTTGTTTAAGCTATTATTGTGTATTATTTTGAAATATAATATACCATATTCTTTGACCTCCGCGTCTTATGTTCTGTCCTTCTCAACTGGGGTAATGATGATGCTTCATACCGCGCCACCCCTAGTGATAGGGTTGCTTACCAGTTTTCTCCTGTTCTTCCTGCCTGACCTTGGTTATCCTGCTGCATATCCACGGACGACATTGATGGAACACGTACCTACAAATTGACTTCATTCCTTGGAATGTTTTTTGGTTTGGTTGCCATACCATTGGATTGGTTATTTTTGACACAAACTGAATGAATGAATATGCTGGGCATGTTTGTTCTCCGTTCCTGCTCTGTTATGGTTGGCCTCACACTTAACTATGTCCAATTTCGACGTTATCTGATGGGAATCACTGTGGCGCAGGTATGTTTTGCATCTAGTGAACAAACATCTGATATTGCAATACCTTTTCTACTGAAATAATGTTTAATTTGTCTTTGACAGATCGACAAAGAAATTGCCAAACTTCTTGAGCTGAAGGCACAATTGAGAGAAGATGATGGAAAACATCAGTTTGTTCTTAAAACAGCTAAGGTAAGTGCATATTGATTCAACTGACTAGAGAATTTTTTTTAAATCAATGAATTTTCTGCATAAAAAAAAAGTTGACTTAGTCTTAACTGACCAACTTCAGATGTGACATGATAGGGGTGTCTAGACCGCACGATCATGGGAGGGTGAAATGGAACCTTTTATAGAAATGTCCCGCCTTTTGGGTCTTTACACAAGCTGCGCTATGGTTTCTCCCGCTATGTCACCTTGTGTTTGTGTACATGGTGTGATGGATTATTTCATTTCGAGAGACCTCGTGTTCCGTAGGTTAATAACTTAAACTCCTACAGAAAGTGTAAAAAGTACAAATTAGTTTTTGACAATTATTGTAAGTTATCAAATTAAAAATGTTTATGCCACTTTGATTCAAATTAAAGTAAATTTCAACTTTACATCGCTGAATACATACTGTATTTTCACGCCCATGTGACGCACACAAGTCTTTTATTTCATTCAAAATGTATCACACGGCGCGCCTCTTTTGGTGGATGTAACAGGACAGCAGAGTGGGATTCCCCGGAAAAATTTGAATCGTGGGCGTCGCATCTAAACGTTTGAATCGTGGGCGTCGCCCCTTGGAATCATCATCAAGGCAAACAAAAAGGGCTGAATAAATGAAGGCATGATGAAAGAATGACTAAGGGATGTTAGATAGATAGATAGATAGATAGATAGATACTTTATTCATCCCCGCAGGGAAATTCACATTTCCAGCAGCATCCCTGAGCTGAGAACAATACAATAATAAAGCATAAAGAATACAATATACAAATACCCAGTGTGACGTGCAAATGCCCACTGTAGCGTGTTATATAGAATATCTAAATAGTGCTACACAGAATACATATTGCAATAAGATTCTGTAATATGCAATGTAGGTGGTGTGGTTTACTGTAGGCTTTTACTCTGCCTGGTAGAGTTAAGGAGCCTCATGGCATGAGGAAGAAAAGATCTCTTCAGTCTGTCCATAGTACAAGACAGTGACTGCAGTCTGTCGCTGAAACTGCTCTTCTGTCTGGAGATAATGCTGTGTAGTGGATGCGATGGATTGTCCATGATTGACCGCAGCTTTTCCAGTGCCCGTCTCTCAGCTACTGTTGTTAGGCTGTCCAGCTCTTTGCCCACAACAGAGCTCGCTTTCCTAGCCAGTTTATTGAGACGAGAGGCATCCTTCTTCTTGACGCTGCCTCCCCAACACGCTGCCGCATAGAAGAGGGCGCTTGCCACAACTGTCTCATAGAAAATTTTCAGGAGCTTTTTGCAGATTTTGAAGGAGGCCAGCCTTCTGAGGAAGTAAAGTCGGCTTTGCCCTTTCCTACATAGAGCTTCTGTGTTGGCAGTCCATTTGGTTGTCCAGCTGCACATTAATTATGTGTTAATGTTAATGTCAGAAGACCAAGTGTTATATTTTTCCCTGCAGCTATGTTGCTCTTGATTTGTGATTCTATGCTGGCCCATCCAACAGCCAATGTGAAATAAAATACTGAAGCAAATGAGCTCCGTATAGGGGGGCTGATGGAGTTTCGACCGCTAGAGATCGGTGTCAACCGGCCGTTCAAGGTGTGGCGTAAGAGCGATGGATGACTGAAAGGGTGCAGTTTCACAAAGAGTTGGAGGCAATGCCGCTCGGAAAATGAAGCTTTGGCGCAGCTTTTCATTTCCAAGACAGAGGATGAAGAGTTTGAGGGTTTTGTGTAAAAATGTGAATACCATACTGTTTTTTTTTTCCAATTTTGTTGTTTTCTGGTGTTTTACTTTATAAAGCAGTGCGCCATATGAGCCGACAAAAAAGGAATTCGAACCAAGGAGAATGTGCCCTTTAAAACAATGCTTTTAATGGATGTGATAATACGGTATTCAGCCTGCATGGCAAAAGAGTAAGCACACAAAGCACAACGAGCCATCCAACGTTAAAAACATGACAGGACGATGATGCAGTTAGCCAAGAGAAGCGGGTGCAACGCTGCTTGCAACACCGCTTGCACTGCGAACGCGGTATCAAATACAGCACAAGTAGGCCTCCATTGCATAATGCAAAATAGGACCAAGATGCAATGAGCAGAGGGAATGGGGTGGTAATGATGCATGCACGAAAAGATTTCAGCACATACAGTCCAAGAAGCCAGCCAACGCTTATAGCATCACAGGACGTGGCCGCCTTTAGCGGAAAGAAAGATTTGCAAGCGCCGCCTGGAGGAAAAAAAACGTAAGCACACACAGCACAAGGAGGCATCCTACGCAAAAAGCGCAACAGGACAAGGACGTAGTTAGTCGGGAAAACTGGGCGCAAACTGTGCCTGCTTGGCGAAAGTGTAAGCCCCCACAGCACAACGAGGCGTCTAATGCAAAAAGCGTTACAGAACAAGACCGCAGTAAGCCGTGAGAAAGAACTTTTGCCTGCACGGTAAATGCTGTAGCACATACAGCACAAGGAAGCATCCATTGCAAATGGGACCAGGATGTAGGAAGCCCAGAGAAGTGGGCGTGAACACCACCTGCACGGTAAAAGCGTAAGCGCACACATCACAAGGAGGCGTCCAACGCAAGAAAGTGTAACAGGACACTCTCTTGGTTCGTCTCCGAAACGGCTCCTCACATTTAATGTTTTTTTCTGTGATATTTTATCAATAATAATAAAGCATTATGCACCAAATTATATGGTAATTAGTAATCTGAAATGTTTTGGTGAGGATCATTTTACACACTGAACAGATTTAGAATCTGGCCATGTCCGTGGACTTCAGCGCCTATGGCGGACTTCTGCCTCAGAGCTTTATCCAGAGGGAGTTCTTCAGCATGCAGAATTAAAATTTAAGATAGCGACTTTATTTTTGTAATCAAAGTGAACGACAAAAAAAGTTACCCCCTTTTGGCGCTAGGGCATACGGGCTGAGAAACGACGTATTCCCCAGGGGGATCACATCCCTGAACAAACGCGCAAAACTGAAAACATATCTTACGAAAATTTTGCGGTTATTTCTTTTTTTGTTGTTGCCAAATTAAACTGTGAAAAAAAAACATTTGATATACCGTAAATTCCGGACTATGAGCCGCGACTTTTTTCCCAAATTTTCAACTCTGCGGCTTATTCAGAGATGCGGCCAATTTATGTGATTTTTTTTTTTTTAACGACCGCCAGTGGCGCTCAAGTATGTGGGGTAAGATTTAGACCGGTGGAATATATGCGCCGAGGAAGATCCCAACTTCTGAGCGTAAACATACCCTCATCGAGCATATTGCACAAAATGAGGCTCATGACGCAGCTTCCAGATTAAAAGCAAACAGGCTTATTGCTGGAGTGTAACAAAGTAAAGGAGCGTGGGACGACGTCGTCATGATAAAGTTTCTTTCCGACATAGAGATAGACAACTTAGATGTCTATATCTAGGAAGACGAAGCGGATGGACAGCCGTGATTCTAACGAATACGACATTTATTTCCTTAACCGACTAATTTGCAGGTATGCAAGCGTGTTGTTAGTAGCGTGACGCTTCCTCCCAAAGGCACGGTTTAGGATGAAAGTTATATTATTATTATTATTAAAGCTTTGAAAACTCTCTCGATGTACCGAATTTCTTTGTAAATATGTGTAATATGTATTTGCAACTGTATATTTTTGTAATGTATTTATTTGTGTTTATTTGAGACACTTATTCTGCACAAGCAAATTAAAAGAGAGGGGCGGAGAATACGCGGGATGATGGGAAAGTGGGGACCGGTAAAGGTGAGTTTTTGTGGACACGGCGGATAATAATGGATATATATTTTCCCCACCCTTACTTTTGGAAATATACACTTTTTTTCCTTGGATTATTATTAACGGGCACCCAGAATCTGCAGGTCTGCAACAAATTTTACAAAGTACCTATGTCAAGTCAAATTTATTTGTATAGCCCTAAATCATGAAGAGTCTCAAAGGGCTTCACAGATTATAACACTATATTACACAGACTATTTTTCAGCCGACGAGAAGAGTAGGTTATTCATATGCTATGGAGTAGAAGTGAGTTTTAAGTTTAGATTTAAACATTTCCACTGAGGTTGCAGATCGGATCTCAGGGGGAAGAGCATTCCACAGCACCAGTGCCCGGATGGAGAACGCTCTCGAACCAGCAGAACACTTATTTGCTCTTGGGATCACCAGAAGACCGGCACTCTCAGATCGTAGGCTTCAGACCGGGACATAGGGGCAAATCAGATCTGAAAGATAAGAGGGAGCAAGTCCATGTATGATTTTGTATAATACTAAGAGAACCTTGAAATCACATCTATGGCTAACTGGGAGCCAATGCAGGTTAGCCAAAATCGGTATTATGTGATCGTACTTTTTTGTCCTAGTTAAAAGCCTCGCTGCGGCATTTTGTACTAGCTGAAGAGACTTGATTCTAGACTTCGGGAGACCAGAGAGTAGTGCATTACAGTAATCGAGACGGGAGGTAACAAATGCATGAATTATAATTTCCGCATCTGACTGATACAGTATTGAACGGATTTTAGCAATGTTACGAAGATGGAAGAAAGCGGTTCTAGTAATTTTCTTTACATGCGTTTCAAAGGATAGATCAGGGTCAAATATGACACCTACATTTTTAACTGAGTCACTTTCTGTGATGTGACATTTGTCAATGTTCACAGCAGTTTTTGAGAATAAGTCAGGGCATTTAGATGGACCAATGACTAACATTTCGGTCTTTTCAGAGTTAAGACGCAAGAAATTGAGTGACATCCACTCTTTTATCTCAATGAGGCAGGCCTCCAAATTTCCACAGTTTAGTGTGGGAGATTCCTCCAACGGAAGATATAGTTGAGTGTCGTCTGCGTAGCAGTGGAAGCTGATATTGTACTTGCGAATAATATCACCTAATGGAAGCATGTAATTGCTGAAAAGAAGGGGCCAAGCACTGAACCCTGCGGAACACCGCAGGTAACATTAAAGGGCTCAGATGTCATTTCACCATATTTAACACAGTGCGTCCTATCTGAGAGGTAGGATCTGAACCACGAGAGGACGGTTCCTGAGAGACCAATCCATTTTTCCAACCGTTCTAGTAGGAAATTGTGGTGCACTGTGTCAAAAGCAGCACTAAGATCCAGCAGCAGCAAAAGTGATGAAGCGCCAGAATCCATTGCCAGTAGGAGATCATTTGTTACCTTGATCAGAGCTGTCTCAGTAGAGTGGTTAGCCCTGAATCCTGATTGCATGGATTCAAAAAGGTTATTCTCGGATATGAAAACATTTAGCTGCTGTGCCACTACTTTTTCAAGTACTTTAGAGAGGAAAGTAGGTTTGACACAGGTCTATAATTACTTAAGATTTCTGGATCAAGGCTGGGTCGTTTCAGTGTGGGTTTAATAACGGCTGACTTAAAAGCTGCTGGAACTACACCTGAGGAGAGTGATATGTTTATAATATTTAGAACTGAAGGTCCAAGGACGCCAAAAATACTTTTAATAAGTGAACCTGGGAGCGGGTCGAACTGGCAAGTTGTCGGTTTGGCCGCATTCACCACCTGTTTGAGATCATCAAGTGGCAGTTCACTAAAACTGGACAATTTCCCTGGACAGCCACCCTGTCGTGCATCTGTAGATTTCAGCCCTTTAATATGTGTTGGATTAATAATGTCTTTAGCAATTTCTTCCTGTATGCATTGAATCTTCTTAGTAAAGAAGACCATTAAGTCATGAGCAGAGTGCGTCGAACTATCTGCGATAGTCTGTTGCCTTGTAAGCGATGCTACAGTGTCAAAAAGGACTTTGGGATTGTTCTTTTGAGACGCAATCACCTTCGAAAGGTAGGCCGATTTTGCAGAGGCAAGGGCCTCTTTATACTTTAACAAGCTGTCACACCAGGTTTGATGGAAAACCTCAAGCTTGGTAGCGCGCCATTTTCTTTCCAATTTCCTGCATTCTTGTTTAAGGGTTCTAGTTTCATCAGAAAACCAAGGCGTGTGTCTTAGGACGTGATTTTAGCTTTATGGGCGCTATTGAATCCAGGACACTAGTCAGGGTAGTATTGAACTCATTCATGAGTGAGTCAATCGAGCCATTGTATGAAGGAAAGCACGCAACTGCTCCAGGAAGGAGTTCAAAGAGCTCAGAAACTGTGCCAGTGCTTATATTGCGTCCGCTAAATCCTTCAGCTTTTTTAACACTACATCCAGCTAGCACCTCAAATGTAAGTAAATAATGATCCGAGATGACGGTAGTACACAGTAACACCATAATGTTAGAGGTTAAAACTCCTCGAGTCAGAACCAAGTCTAGCGTGTTTCCATCTTTATGGGTTGGCAAATCAACCAGTTGACTAAAACCAAATGCATCAATTAGAGACCTAAACGCAATAGTAAGTGAACTGTGTGGGGAGTTCATATGAATGTTAGTCCCCCATAATTATAATTTTGTCTGCATAGGTTACTAGTTCAGACAAAAGTTCAGCAAATTCGTCTAAGAAAGTTGTGTATGGCCCAGGTGCGCGATAGATAATTGTTACATAAATTGACAATAGAGAGGACCGCATCACAAGAGCCTCAAACGCCTTGTAATTATTAGAGGTACGAGGATTAAATTTGAGCGATTTTTCAGAAATGAGCGCGACACCGCCACCCTTTTTCAACGTGCGTGCTACATGGCTACTCGCGTAGTCGGGGTGAAGCATAATTTAGCGCTAAATACTCATCCCGGCGTAACCAAGTTTCACAAAGACCCATACAGTTAAGTTTATTATCACGAATAATGTTATCAACAAGTAAAGCTTTAGGAGCAAGCGATCTAATATTTAAAAGACCAAATTTTAGCTTTGCTGAATCATTTGATTTAGCTGAAGTCTTTGTAGATTTTGTAGAGATCGTCAAAAGATGTTGCCGTTTGGGCCGTTTGTGAGCGTTGAGTGTAAAGCGTCGGTTGTCCGGCGAGGAATGAATGGTGGAATTAGTCACATCCTCGAGTCCTTCTTGCTCCTTAGACTTCGCACGCTTCACACATCTACCCGCACGGCAACCACGCTTCTGTTTTCTGTCTTTATGGCGCCGTTGTCGTCGTTTATTAGGAGGAATAGTTGTCCACAAAGATGCCGGATTTCTTTGAAGTTTGCTCGGTATATCATAGGCGGTGTAAAAAGTGCCCGAAAAGTTGAAATTTAGACGCCCACCCAACCGAATAAGTTCGTCCCTACTTTAAGTATTTTTGGCCACACATGTGTCCAAAAATGAAAGCAAAAAGGACAAGAGAACGGCAATAAATAGAAGATTAGCTGGAGAGCAACTAGCCGCAGCATCCATGCGCCGCCATGTTGAATCCATAATCCTATGACATTCTACGTTCATTTTGGCGGCTGTAATTCTTGAGCTATGTGCTTCAATGAAGGACATTTAGTTTCACTCGCGGGACTTGAAGTTTGGCTTGGATTAACTTCGTGTTTTGTTTTTTTTTTATGTGGGTGCATGCGGCTTATATACAGGTGCGGCTTGTGTATGGACAAAATCGGTTTTCCCCTTAAAATGTGATGGGTGTGGCTTATAATCAGGTGCGCTCTATAGTCCGGAATTTACGGTACCTTGTTAGTCGTTACTTTTTTCAATGCTGCTGCTAAATGTTATAGTATGTCAGTTCATTGCATTACTGTTTCAATGCACTATTCTTCATTGCAGTTTATTATTATAACTGTTTGTCTTAGGCAAAAATTGCAACAGAGCGCTATCCTAACAACCTTTTTACTTTTTTCTCTTAAGTTTCAATATTAACGTATATTCACGGCCACAGGGTGTACATTAAAGTCTAAGGGGGCGCGCCCTACATTTGGAAATAGATCTATCGGGCTGTGCGCCCTATCATTCAACTATTTAACAGGTTCGAGCCTTGGCCAAGTCCGGTCTTAAAACGTTTTTGGGTCAAATTCCATCTTTTTGTTAGATACTTTACATAGGGGAAGGCAGTAGCTCAGGAGGTAAAGCATTCGATTCCTGGCTCCTCCGTGTTACTTGTTGAATTGTCCTCGGACAAGACACTTATCTCCTAATGCCCCCGATAAGCAGATAGGTGCCTTGCATGACTGACGCTGCTATGGCATGTGAGTGTGAAGCACATTGTAAAGCGCTTTGGGAGGTCTTCGTTGACTTGAAAAGCGCTAAATAAATGCAGACCATTTAGACCATTTCCAACTAATGTGTGTCCTGTGACTTTTAGTCGTCTCTTGTTTAATTGCCATCATATCCTGCATGCGTGACGTCACACACAATGCATTGTCCTTGTAATTGCGCATGGATGCTTATGCCGTAGCGTATTCAGTAATTTCTATTTACTACCGTTCTCTTATCTTTTTTGCTTTCTTTTTTGGACTCATGCGTGGCCAATAAGACTTATAGTCGGGAGGAACTTATTCAATTGGGTGGGCGCTTAAATTTCGACTTTTCGGGCACTTTTTACACTGCCTATGATATCCCGAACGAGCTGCAAAGGCATCTGGTATCTCCGTGGTCAGCCACTCCACCTACGAAATGACTGAGGTGCCGTAAAGATAGAAAGCAGAAGCGGGTTTGTCATGCGGGAAAGTGTGTGACGCGTGCAAAGTCGAAGGAGCAAGAAGGACACAAAGATGTGACTAATTCCACCATTATTTCTTCACCGGCCTTGCTGGTCAACCAACGTCTGAAACTCAACGCACCCGAACGGCGACATCTTGTGACGATCTCTACAAAGACTTCAGCTAAGTTAAACGATTCAACAAAGCTAAAATTTGGCATTTTAAATATTAGATCGCTTGCTCTTAAAGCTTTACTTGTGGATAATATAATTCGTGATTATAAACTTAACTTGATTGGTCTATGTGAAACTTTGTTGAGACCGGATTTTACCGTTAAATGAGGCTTCTCCTAAAGACGTGAGCAGCCATATAGCACGCCCTTTGAAGAAAGGTGGCAGTGTCGCGCTAAATTCCGGAACAAAAAAAAACGCTCAAATTTACTCCTTGTACCCCTAATAATTAGAAGGCGTTTGAGGCTCTTGTTATGCGGTCCTCTCTATTGTCAATTTATGTAGTAACTATTTATCGCGCACCAGGGCCATACACGGCTTTCTTGGACGAATTCGCTGAACTTTTGTCTGAACTTCAGTGCTTGGCCCCCTTCTTTTCAGCATTTACATGCTTCCATTAGGTGATATTATTCGCAAGTATAATATCAGTTTCCACTGCTACGCAGATGACACTCGACTATATTTTCCATTGGAGGAATCTGCCACACTAAATTGTGGAAATTTGGAGGCCTGCCTCACTGAGATAAAGGAGTGGATGTCACTCAATTTCTTGCGTCTTAACTCTGAAAAGACTGAAATATTAGTTATTGGTCCATCTAAATGCCCTGACTTATTCTCAAAAACTGCTGTGAACATTGACAAATGTCACATCAAACAGAGTGACTCAGTTAAAAATGTAGGTGTCATATTTGACCCTGATCTGTCCTTTCAAACACATGTGAAGAAAACTACTAAAACCGCTTTCTTCCATCTTCGTAAAATTGCTAAAATTCGTCCTATACTGTCTCAGTCGGATGCAGAGATTATAATTCGCGCGTTTGTTACCTCCCGTCTCGATTACTGTAATGCACTACTCTCTGGTCTCCCGAAGTCTAGAATCAAGTCTCTTCAGCTGGTACAAAATGCCGGAGCGAGGCTTTTAACTAGCCCAAAAAAGTCCAATCATATCACGCCGATTTTGGCTAACCTGCATTGGCTCCTTGTTAGCCTAAGATGTGATTTCAAGGTTCTCTTAGTATTATACAAAATCATACATGGACTTGCTCCCTCATATCTTTCAGATCTGATTTCCCCCTATGTTCCGGTCTGAAGCCTTTGTTCTGAGAGCGCCGGTCTTCTGGTGATCCCAAGAGCCAAGAAGTTTTCCGCTGGTTCGAGAGCGTTCTCCATCCGGGCGCTGGTGCTGTGGAATGCCCTTCCTCCTGAGATCCGATCTTCAACCTCAGTGGAAATGCTTAAATCTAAGCTTAAAGCCTCACTTCTACGCTATAGCATATGAATAACCTATACTTTTCGTGGACAATATCTCTGTATTATTTGTGATTGCAACATCCTTTGCTGTCTGGTAATCCTGGAAGGGGGATACCACATGTGCGGTCCCTTGTCAAGGTTTCTTCATTTTCCTCATGTTAAGGTTTTTTGAGTTTGTCCTTGCCCTCATGTTGGTTCCGGATCAGGGGATGGTGTAATAATAGTCTGAAAAAATAGTCTGTGTAATAACCTGTGAAGCCCTTTGAGACTCTTTGTGATTAAGGGCTATACAAATAAAAATGACTTGACTTGACTTGTGCTACCAGAGGCTAAGAAGAGTTGTCCCCCCGAATATAAATTAAATCCAAAACCTCACCTTCCCTTCCATGTCAAGTCATGTTTATTTGTGTAGCCCTTAATCAGAAAGAGTCTTAAAGGGCTGCACAGACCACAGATTATTGCAAACCATGAATGTCTGCCGTGGTGTGTCCAATTCCACGCCACGCGGAAGAACATGGAAATCGAGCGGCCGCAGGAAGAGTGCGTGAAAAGCATCACACACTCATGACACAAAGGCGTTAAACGTAAAAAGCCTTTTAAGGTTAGGACACGGGAAACAGAAGGAATAGGGCGCTAATGCCGCCTGCACGGCAAACACAGCACAAGGAGGCCTCCATCGCATATAGTTCAATAGGAAGATCTTAGTTCAAAAACCTAACAAATCGTCAGAGCTGGAAAATGTGGTAATCTCACACTAATTGGTGCAAATTTTGTTAGTAATTACCCTTTAAAATATTATGCAACTCTTCCAAAAATCTGATCCAGTCGATCACGCATCATGCGTACTAAACCCTAAAATATATCAGCTATTTAGATCGTAGTCATTAGCCTAGGGACCTAATGAAACGTCCAGTGGATTTACAAAAAGTTATATACTGGTAACATCCCACTTACATCTTGACTTACATCCACCCATAATAATATTTCAAGAAGAGGCAAATTTTTTTTAATTCAATGTCTGGCCCGCATCTGTATTTTTGGAATGAAAACGACGTTGAGAGGATTATTTATATATATATATATATATAATTTTTTTTGTTTTTTTTTTTGTTTTTTTTTGTGTTCATGGACGGTCATGTGTTTTCTCAGGTTGATTATAATTTTGAGTGAGTTGTCGTATCAAGTCTTTCAAGAGTTTCGATGAATCCAAATCCTGAACAAACCACATCATCTTTAAAATCAGACTTATTAAAAGGAGCTCTATTTTACACTGCTTTGCAAGAATTGTTCCGTTTTGCACGTGGCAATTAGACATACAAAATCCACAGCATGTTAACATTTTCCTCTCTGAGTAATTTAAGATTTGCACATATTTATAACCCCATTTGCAAAACATATGTTTATTATTTTCTAAACCTATTCCAAATGGTTTCATTCCGCATAGAGCAGGGGTTGCGAACATGCGGCTCTTGGCCAATAAGAATGCGTCTCTTTGTCTCATCATATTTTCTATATACTGTGGCTCTTTGCCTCGTTTCATGTTTAGTTTTTTCCCCCTCCTAAAACGCACTTTAATCCATCAGAGTTAATAACAAATAATAAATTATATTTTGAAATTAATTTGGCAGATTTGTTTTTATGCTGCTTTGGACACATAACTGACTGCCATTCATCTACGTTGGTTACGTCTAATGCCGGTCAGTGCGTGGTGTGGCTTTTTGACTCTCACGGTTAAAAATTTCGGCTATTTGTGTCAAACTTGTTCGCCACCCCTGGCATAGAGTAAAGGTAAAATCTTAAGCCCGAGCCGAAATTTGGGGGTGGGGCGATTCGACCAAAATAACTGTTCTCCTGAGTCTTCACAAATAAAATGTAAATGATTGGATTTCTTTTGGGCTCAGTCCCTCAAATCATGTTAATTGGTCGGGCATGGGCTGGTTTAGGCTTAAATACCCACAGGTTTAGGTCGGGCTGGATTTTTTTTTTTTAGGCCTGGACTTACCTCCAGCACAGAGTGAGTGATTGTACTCAACTGTAAAGGCCGCGACTCTCTTGTCTCTGTGGTGCGTCAGGGAATGTGTTTCAAAAAGACCACCCAATTTGTAGAGATTTCATAATTTGCAAATACATGGCTTTCAGTGGATGATTGAGTTTTCTTTTTATAGACTTACTATTTATGTTCCATTATCAGAATAATTGATTAGGCTTTTAAGTCAACAAAGTTCCTTCTATACATCCATGTATTACTTTTTTTTTTAGGGAACAAGAGACTACAACCCAAAGCAGATGGCTATAAGAGAGAAGGTTTTTAACACTATCACCAGCTGTTTCAAACGTCATGGAGCAGAAACCATCGACACACCTGTTTTTGAACTAAAGGTCACAAACTTTAACAAATGCAAATTGATAATATTCATTCGTTTTTGAGAGCTAACACTTTATGCTCGTTGATGTTTAGGACACTCTTACAGGGAAGTATGGAGAAGACTCCAAACTCATCTATGATCTTAAAGACCAAGGAGGAGAGCTGCTGTCCCTTAGATATGACCTCACTGTATCCTTAAAGTGTGCATGTATTGTGTATTCATCCTCGGTCAGAGTGCATGGTTGACGCTCATGCTCAGAGGGACAGTGTGTGTTATTTGACCTGTAGATTTCGCTGTATTGTGTAGTACAGACGCTGCCCTACGTACGAACGAGATGGGTTCCTGACGATCGTTCGTAAGTTGCTTCAGTGCTATATTTTGAATTGAAGGTACGTTTAAAGCTTGTAAAACTAACCTGTATTGTTTTGTACTGAAAAATGAACATTTACTAAAATAATACGCTCAATAAAGATAAATTAAGTTAAAATTAACTTAGTTTTGGAAGATGAGCATCAGGAGTTAGGCAACTTCCTCCTCTGTGGTAGAAAGTGTCTGGAAAAAAAAGCGATCCAACCATTTTCTCAACAGCGTCAAGCTTCCATATTCCACTTTCATTTAAAAAGAAACGACTCTTCTCTTTACTTTACACCACTTTACACCAACCATATTGAATGGATGCACAAGATGTTAAAAAATTTCAAAGTTCTTTTCACGCTCAAGATACAGTATAGTATGTTTACACACGAACTAGGAAGAGGAAGCCAGATTTTTTTCTTTGGGGTGGACGCTGGGTAAAGCTCTCACAGCGCCACACGCCGGTAGCGGCGGAAAGAAGCACTGCAGTACTGTCCTGTACTCGGAAAAAGGTTCACATTAAATCTAACTTACAGCAATGTCTGGATATTTTTCGACGTCCTGATATATAGATTTTTTTTTTCGTATCTACCGTTTTTCGTTACTTGAATGTTTGTAATTAGGGGAGCGTCTGTACAACAAGAAATGAGTGCCAAAGACCACAGGGAAGAATACAAGGAGACGCAATCTTTCTGTTTTTCTTTCTAAGCCTTTCTCATGGTTTTGGTCCCCGTAGCAGCAAATGGCGTACAATTATGTCAGCTCTCTGTAGGTGAGGCTCATGTAAGGCTCATGCAAAATTCTTCACCTACAAGTATTTTAAAATATGCACATTTATATGTTTATCAATCTTTGCTATTATTTAAATCAATATCGTTTTTTAAATTAATTGCATCTTTTTTTTTCTACTCGGAGGCGCAAAGTAATGCACATTGTACGTTAAAATCAGTAACTGTTGGAATAGTTGTACACTCTGTCCAAAAATGTAAAATCATTTTTGGTCTTGTCAATGAATTGTTTGTGTGGCGCTTAAAGAACATGTACACTTTACGCCTTTAAGCTTTAACTATCATTTTGCACATTATTAAATTCATTCAGATGCAGTCCAAATAATAAGAATAACTCGTTCTGATTGAAAAGAGACCAACCTCAGTCCTTGACCCGAGGCCTGCATGTTTTTAAAGTTTCTTTACTTTCAAACAGCATTTTCTCTCATTTTGAACATGATTATCGTATGGATTAGGACAAAGACTGAGAAGAATTATTCACTCTGGTTGCGCAGAGTTAGACTTTGTTATGCAGTTTTATTATTGTATATAATGGAATGGAAAAGGCAGCCTTGGTCCTTGGGGGCCGAGGTCTGCATGTGTGCTGAGGTTTTTTTTTCCCGCAACGGGTGGAAACATAAATTGACCTGGCCAGAGATGTACCTCCCAAAGACACACCAAAGGCAATAGTGCCCCTATGACCCTAGTGGTTAAGGGATCCAACCAACCAACGGGTGAATCCAATGCCCAGAATCATAAATGATCCAATCATTTAGGGTGCACTCACACCAGGGTCATGCTTTTTCTTTAAGCATGCTTACTGTTAATGCGGAATTGAATCACACCTAAGCAATCCACGGATGCATTGTTGGGCAAGCTTGATAGAGGTGGGCCAGAGTACATTACAATTGCCCGCACAGGCAGATGGATACGGCAGCCATCAGAACAAAAACTTATATGTTATCGGGAATGCTCACCATAGAGTTGCTTAGCTGACAAAACAACTGCTCGTCTTGCATGAATAATCTTAATGACGTATATTATTTTTGGACAACTTGCCCAGGCACACATTGTTACAGTAATTCGAGTGCTTCAGCACTGTACGAAATAACTTGCCTCAGTGCGCAGGGTTGGGTAGGGTTACTTTAACTTGATTACTTTCAATTACTTTTGGATGACTCCAATACCAAATATGCTAATAAAAGACAAAAGAAGCTAAATATGAATAAAATTACTACATTTTGTGCAGGCTTGGGGAGTAATGTAATACATGGAATGGCAAAAACGATGTTGGCAAGCTGTTTGGATTTATTTTCATTTTGTTTCTGTCGCATTTTATGTTAGTTTTGCTGGGGATCAAAGAGATCAAAGCCAGGAGAGAAATCTTACCACATGTTGTGAGTCATAATTTTATTCATATTTAGTTTCTTTTCTCTTATTACCATATTTGGTATTGGCGTAATTGAAAGTAATCAAGTTAAAGTAACCCTACCCAACCCTGTCAGTGCGAGTGCCCACTGCCCCACAAGGACACTGATTGCTCACCACTGGTAGAATCTTTACTTTTACTATAACATGTACAACAAAATAAATGACGTTATTGCCTTGTTCTGAACTGTGTCCTGGATTTAGTTAATCTGTACCTTAAGGGGTCAGCCCCCGCAACTAGGACCTTATTTAAAAATCAGGACGTTTTCAATTTACTTAAGTGAATCAGAAATGTACTATTTTGATTGCAGGTTTTTTTCGCCAAGATGTGGAACCGTCCCGTTTGGCTCATGCTAAATTTTCTTATTAAGGCCTTTTAATACAGTATTCGTGTTTGAACTGCACTACATTTAACTGGAATTTGTCTCATTTTTCGTGTATCCTTAAATGTTCAACCATTTCTTATTTCACTCTTATAAATTATGTGATTTGCCTTAACATCCTCACTTTCAGGTGCCATTTGCTCGTTACCTAGCGATGAACAAGGTCACCAACATTAAGCGCTATCATATTGCCAAAGTTTACCGTCGTGATAATCCTGCTATGACTCGTGGACGCTATCGAGAGTTTTACCAATGTGTGAGTCAAATTCACAGCTAATGCACACCGCATCCGGGATCGATATAGTTTGTTTTGCTGCAAACTTTACGCAAGGTTAATGTTTCTTCTCGATATTGCATGCCAACTTTAATGAAGTAAAAAAAGTACACTAGGCAGGAGGGAAGTCATACCTCAATTGGAGAATTATACATGTCAAATTAAAGCTGTTTGCGAAACAAACCAGCTTCATTTGTTTGACATCAGTCAGATATTTAAGACAAAAACTGCTAAACATGCAAGTTTTACAAAATTTTAAACCCAAAAGCTACTTACCTATGTTAGATGAGCCAAATTCCCGAAAGAATCCCCAAAGTGTATAAGAGCATGTACAATATTAACTGAAATTGTGTAAAAGTCCAAAAAAGCTACAACAAAGTTTCCCATCTCGGACGGTCGATGCAGTATGCTGCAGATGGTGGCATGCATCAGGTCCAGGACCTGGATCCCCTGACTGAGAATGCATGTATTGGTACAAATCTGAACTTGGCTATTTTCTCGCTTAGCCAGCCACCAGGCAGCAGGAAATACAAGAAAACATTAGTATGAGGTTAACAACAATAATAGCCATTGAAAATAACAATATCTTAAGTCTAGGACCTTCCACTAATTTTGCAAATTGTATACTGGGGTTGAGCATTCCACTGCACTGGGGGTGCATGAATAAATCAAATGTCATTTGCAAATTATTTTTGAAAGACATTAAGTCTTAGATGGTTGTGCAATCGATCTATGATTTTCTAATGTACCAACGCCGAAATACATTCGTTCCTCATTCAGTGTTAATTAGGCGGCAGTCTCTTTCCTTAAAGTGCCTCTCATGATTTGACCAATTTTGTCAATATCGTACTGTGTGAATGGTATTTTTAAACTGCAGTGGGAGCAGGAAAATGGGCAATGTAGACAACTCCCTGCACGATCCCAGTCGACCCATGGCAGGGTTTAGTACAGTGGATTGCGCAACTATTTTGCCCCCTTGAACTTAGTGACCTTTTGCCATATTTCAGACTTCAAACATAGATATAAAACTGTAATTTCTTGTGAAGGATCAACAATAAGGGGGACATAATCATGAAGCTTTTTTTAACAAATTAAAAACAAAAAAGTGGGTGTGCAAAATTATTCAGCGCCAATGAGTTAATACTTTGTAGTGCCACCTTTTGCTGCGATTACAGCTGCAAGTCGCTTGGAATATCAGTTTTGCTCATCGAAAAACTGATATTTTTGCCCATTCCTCCTTGCAAAACAGTTCGAGCTCAGTGAGGTTGGATGGAAAGTGTTTGTGAACAGCAGTTTTCAGTTCTTTGCACAGATTCTCAATTGGATTGAGATCTGGACTTTGCTTTGGCCATTCTAACTCCTTAATATGTTTTTTTGGTGAACCATTCCATTGTAGCTTTTGCTTTATGTTTTGGATCATTTTCTTGTTGGAAGACTAATCTCCGTCCCAGTCTCAGGTCTTGTGCAGACTCCATCAGGTTTTTTTCCAGAATGGTCCTGGATTTGGCTTCATCCATCTTCCCATCAATTTTAATCATGTTCCCTGTCCCTGCTGAAGAAAAGCAGGCCCAGACCATGATGCTGAGGGGATGGTGTCTTGAGGGTGATGAGCTGTGCTGCTTTTACACCAATCATAACATCTTGCATTGTTGCCAAAAAGTTTGATTTTGCTCTCATCTGACCAGAGCACCTTCTTCCACATGTATGGTGTGTCTCCCAGGTGGCTTGTGGCAAACTTTATACGACACTTTTTATGTATATCTTAAAGAAATGGCTTCCTTTTTTCCCCACTCTTCCATAAAGGCCAGATTTGTGCAGTATACGACTGATTGTTGTCCTATGGACAGATTCTCCCACCTCAGCTGTAGACCTCTGCAGTTCATCCAGAGTGATCATAGGCCTCTTGGCTGCATCTCCGATCAGTTTTATCCTTGTGTGAGCTGAAAGTTTAGGGGGACAGCCCGATCTTGGTAGATTTGCAGTGGTCTGCTTCTCCTTCCATTTCATTATTATTGCTTGCACAGTGCTCCTTGGGATTTTTAAAGCTTGGGAAATCTTTTTGTTTCCAAATCCAGCTTTAAACTTATCCACAACACTATCTCGGACCTGCCTGGTGTGTTCCTCGTTCTTCATGATGCTCTCTGCGCTTTAAAGAGACCCCTGAGACTATCACAGTGCAGGTGCACTTATACAGAGACTTGATTACACACAGGTGGATTCCATTTCTCATCGTTAGTCATTTAGATCAACATTCAGAGATTTGCACTGAACTTATGGACGGTTTGCTGCACTGACAGTAAAGGGGCTGAAGAATTTTGCACACCCACTTCTTCGTTTTTTATTTGTTAAAAAGTTTAAAATATCTAATAAAGTGTGTTACACTTCATGGTTGTGTCCCACTTATTGTTGATGCCTCACAAGAAATTACAGTTTTATATCTATGTTTGAAGTCTGAAATGTGGCTAAAGGTCACAAAGTTCAAGGGGGCCAAATAATTTTGCAGGCCACTGTACTTTTACGTTTCTTAACCTATTGAGGATGAAGGACAAGATTTGACTGGCAAGGCATATGATCAAAAGAGGCTAGCACACCAAATTTTGACACACGCTTACATAGATGAATATTGGTGTCTAAAAAGCTTTCAAAACAAAATTTGAATTTGAAGCACACTTAAATTCTTAAATTCCATAAACAAAGGTAAAAACAAAACAAATGTGGTTATTGTCTGCTTTTTAGGATTTTGACATTGCTGGGCAATATGATAGCATGGTTCCAGATGCTGAGTGTTTAAGAATTGTCCATGAAATCCTCAGTGAGTTGGACCTTGGAGACTTTCGCATCAAGGTAGCATCTAGTAAATTTTAATAAATTTTCAATATCTGAAAACGAGCTATTGATATTGGAAACAAGGTGTCATCTTTGTTCTTTTTTTAAGGTCAATGATAGACGCATCCTTGATGGGATGTTTGCTGTGTGTGGTGTACCAGATGACATGTTCCGCTCCATCTGTTCAACTGTGGACAAACTTGACAAGGTACGCAAGACTATACACTGTATGGCGAGTCGACATGAATAAAAAAATAATTACAGTTTTTCTGACAAGTTTTACTGACAGGTTTTGTGATTCACAATGGTCATTACCTTCCCTTAAGCTTTGGCCAATCGTTACTCTTGACATTCACACAAGTATAAAATCAAATGTATTCAAAACGATTCTTTTTATTCAAATAATGGAAGAATTATTTTACCAGTGTTAGTGAGGCGTACAATTGCATCCTATGACCATATTAATAGAAGATTCGACAATTTGCTAATGTTGGACATCAGTTTTGTAATGAATGGTGAGAAACTTTACTTTACTTTAATTTACAGACTGTTAATCTGCAAGTGTTTTGTTTTTTTAATAATCCTGCCCA
Source organism: Urocampus carinirostris (assembly GCF_059441175.1). Classification (NCBI taxonomy): domain Eukaryota; kingdom Metazoa; phylum Chordata; class Actinopteri; order Syngnathiformes; family Syngnathidae; genus Urocampus; species Urocampus carinirostris. The sequence continues at coordinate 204,947 of NC_142357.1, read as the reverse complement.
GATTTGGGTGTTATGTTTAAGACTGAATTATGCTGAAAAAAAGATTCTGAATTCCATTTATGTTTCCACATTTTTCTGTCAGACACACTAAAGTACTTATCCCCAGGTATGGGCGGAACCAGTATTATCTTAGTAAACAAGTAGCTGCAGAATATTGTTTTTGTAATAGTCTTTTTTTTTTTCTAAACCAGGAGATTCCAAAGTAAACAAATACAGTCATTAATTACTACTGTGTGTATTTCTAATTCACCTACAATGTGAAGAACATTACATTTAGTGAGAGCAGTGTTCCTGTCCTTGGAATTGAAAGATGGCTGAATGGCCTTGGAGGCACAAACAACTTAATAAAACCGGCTAACAGTCACTTATTTTCTCTGTTTCCTCTTGTGATTTTTAAAAAGAAAACGTTTGAGCCAAAAAGCCTCTTCATTCTTAATACATAGCGTTTTATTCCAGAATACTTCGTTTTATCCAAACTGAAACTCTGGGAGTGAGAGAGGATGATTCCATTTCAATCAATTGCAACTGATTTAAAATCTGATTAAAAATGTTACCACTGTTGCCACCAGGAAGGTGGTGGAGAAAATCTTGATTGGGTTTTTATTGACAGGAAAATCCTATATGCTGGCAGAAATTGGTCTTGAGAGATACAATCACAGAAATATAGTTCTCCTTTTTTAACAGAAACATCAGCCTTTCGAAAGGCTGACTTAATTTCAGACAGCGCAGGGAGTTTTTCAGCAATAAAACCTTCTAATTGTGTTTCAAACAGGCATAGCTTTACAAAGAAAAAATGAAAATGCTCAAACAGCTGTTCTTTACTTTGTTGGTTCTTTTATTCAGATGATGAGTGTGATTGACCAAAAATTTAATGTATGCAAGCTGCACTGGGTAACTTAATCTGACCCTTCCCTTTCAAAAATTAATCAATCTTAGATCTCTGCCAATAAAACAGCTGAGCCAGCACACGTCAGAGTGCCTAAGTATTCAGCATTTGCATCAAAAAAAGAAAGCTTGAAAGTTTTGTTACCTAAACACCTGTGCCTGCTTTCAAGCTTCATCTTTAAGATGAAGATTTGAATTTACTGACATGTTTTCAACACTTAGCACCACTCTATTTTGGGAGTTTACGTTGTTTCGTTGAATTTGATCAGACACTTCTCTACGAACTTTTTTTTTAATCATTTGCTATCTGTCCATCTGGTAATGACCACTTACTTTGTATTTCTTTCTGTCAAGCATAATGGCCCAGCAACAATATATAATTGTATACTTCTTTTTTCATAGACTATTTGAAAATCAGGTTTTAATTAATGATAAAAAAACCTCATTATTTTTTCCATGAAAAGCTTACATTTTAAAAGGCATTTATGTCATCATTAATTTTGTTTCCTCTTTACTTTTTGCTTTGTTGTTCATTGCCCTCTTTTAATCAGATGCCATGGGACTTTGTGAAAAGAGAGATGGTGAATGACAAAGGCTTGTCAGAAGAGGCTGCTGTCCAGATTGGTGAATATGTCAGTTTGCGGGGTAAGTGTACAATCTTATAAGACTTTTCTTTTTTTATGACTTACCAATAAAAGGTGTTGACAGACTTGGCCTGAATAGAGCTTTTCTCAGCACACTCTAAGCGCATTAAAAAATCACTCATTCATTCATTCATTCATGTGCACATTAATAAACCAGTGTTGAAGTGCTGCCAACTGAGAGCAAATTAATTTTTAGCATCTTGTCTAAGGTCACTCCGACATTATTAGCATGTTTGCAGACAATTCCAGAACTGTTCGGTTGGGAGATGGAAACTTTACCATATAATAATTAAACATTGTTTTCAAGAGTCAAAATTGAAGAGTGTTGCGTTATAATTAAATCGCATTTTCCAGACAACAAGTCGCTCCGGAGTATATGTCACACCAGCCATATTTAAAAGAAAAAATCATACATAATTCACACCCGGAGTATAAGTCATATTTTTGGGGTAAAATTATTTACGCGTCATCTTGAAAAGCAATTTGAAATAAAAGAACCGGCTGAATAAGTTTGTACGATAGATGAAAATTAAACAATTGACATGCCTGTTATTTTTAATAACGACGTAACATATTAAGTTATTCGGATAATTCTAGCATAAATAAAATGCTTAGCAGTTGCACTCCAAATCACTGAATCCAATTAAATGTTTTTGCACTACTGGCAGTTCTTTATAGCTTGCCACTCCTTGCACATTTGCTCTCTGCACTATTGTACTTACAGCGTTATTGTTACAGTGTTAATGTTACTCTTTACCTGACTTATTAACCTGACTGCCCATTTTGCACATCTGGTTAGCTACTCCTCTTGCACTATCGGCACTATGGTAAAATACTATACGTAGCCATAATACAATACAACTTTTACTTATATCTGTACATTCAAGGAAACTGTGCGGGTCAGATGTATCGACATTTCGTTCTGTATACACGTGTACTAGAATGACAATAAAGTAGATCTGAATCTGAATCCTCGGTGTCACTGTCACATTGAACAATCCGCCCCTTCCTTTTTCCGTTTCTACGTTGCTTACATCAGACCCCTCCTCACCTCGTTATGTCACTATTTGCAGCTTGTAATCTGCAGAAAATGATTTTACAGTGGCTTGCGAAAATATTTGGCCCGCTTGAACTTTGTGACCTTTTGCCACATTTCAGACTTCAAACATAAGTCAAGTCATGTTTATTTGTATAGCCCTTAATCACAAAGAGTCCTTAAGGGCTGCACAGATCAAAGGCTATTGCAAACTATTAATTCAGACTATTACGACACCATCCCCTCATCTAAAACCTACACGAGGGCAAATCATACACAATGATACATATATTATCAATAATACATATTATCAACACAAAATATAGATTATTCATATCCTATTGAGTATAAGTGCGTTTTAAGCTTATATTTAAACATTTACACTGAGGTTGCAGATCAAATCTTAGGGGGAAGAGCATTCCCCCACAGCACTGGGGCCCGGATGGAGAACGCTCTCGAACCTGCGGATCTCTTCTTGGCTCTTGGGATCACTAGTAGACCAGCGTTTTCAGAGCAAAGGCTCCAGACCGGAACATAGGGGGGAAATTAAATCTGAAAGATATGAGTCAAGTCATTTTTATTTGTATAGCCCTTAATCACAGAGAGTCTCAAAGGGCTGCACAGGTTATTGCACAGACTATTATTTCAGACTATTATTACACCATCCCCTGATCTGAAACCAACATGAGAGCAAGGAAAAACTCAAAAACCTCAACATGAGGAAAATGAAGAAACCTTGAGAAGGGACCGCACATGTGGTAATCCCCCTTTCAGGATGACCAGGCTGCAATGGATATTGCAATTACAAATAGTACAGAGATATTGTCAATGCAGGTTAGCTAAAATCGGGGTAATGTGATCAAACTTTCTTGTCTTAGTTAAAAGCCTCGCTGCAGCATTTTGTACCAGCTGAAGGCTCTTGATTTTGGACTTCAGGAGACCGGAGAGTAGTGCATTACAGTAATCGAGACGGGAAGTAACAAACGCGTGAATTATAATCTCCGCATCTGACTGAGACAGCATAGGACGAATTTTAGCAATGTTTTGAAGATGGAAGAAAACTCTCATCTCTCATCTCCCATCTCATTAGCCGTACCGCTTATCCTCATTAGGGTCGCGGGGGGGCTGGAGCCCATCCCAGTCATCTCCGGGCAGTGGGCAGGGGACACCCTGAACTGGGCACACAGGGACAGACAACTCATTCGCTCATTCACACCTAGGGACAATTTTGGACCGGCCAATTCACCTGACATGCATGTTTTTGGAACGTGGGAGGAAACCGGAGTGCCCGGAGGAAACCCACGCAAGCACGGGGAGAACATACAAACTCCACACAGGAAGTCACGGCATTTAGATGGACCAATAACTAACATTTTGTATTTTTCAGAGTTAAGGCGCAAGAAGTTGAGCGACATCCACTCTTTTATTCCAGTGAGGCAGGCCTCCAAATTTCCACAATTTAGTGTGGCAGATTCTCCTTGATCTGCTACCTTATCGTGGTAGAGGAGTTTGTGTGTCCCAATGATCCTAGGAGCTATGTTGTCGGAGGCTTTAAGCCCCTGGTAGGGTCACCCATGGCAAACAGGTCCTAGGTGAGTGGCCAGCCAAATGCAGATCAGAAGACCCCTTATGATGAGACAAAACGTGGGTCCTCAATTTCCCTCGCCTGGACGCGGGTTACCGGGGGCCCCTTCTGGAGCCAGGTCTGGAGGTGAGGTCCGCTGGCAAGCGCCTGGTGGCCGGACCCTTACCCACGGGGGCCTGCCGGGCACAGCCCGAAGGGACGACGTGCGACCCTCTTCCCATGGGCTCACCACCTGTAGGAGGGGCCAAAGGGGTCGGATGCGCAGAGAGCTGGGTAGCGGCCAAGGGAGGGGTCCTTGGCGCGACGATCCCCGGCTACAGAAACTGGCTTTTGGGACATGGAACGTTACCTCTTTGGCAGGGAAGGAGCCCAAGTTGGTGCGTGAGGTTGAGAAATTCCGACTAGATACAGTCGGACTCACCTCCACGCACGGCTTGGGCTCTGATACCAGTCCTCTCGAGAGGGGTTGGACTTTCTTCCACTCTGGAGTTGCCCGTGGTGAGAGGCGCAGAGCCGGTGTGGGCATATTAGTTGCTCCACGGCTCGGCACCTGTAAGTTGGGGTTCACCCCAGTAGACGAGAGGGTAGCCTCCCGCCGCCTTTGGGTGGGGGGACGGGTCCTGACTGTTGTTTGTGCTTATGCACCAAATAGCAGTTCGGAGTACCCACCCTTCTTGGAGTCCTTTGAGGGTGTACCTGAGAGCGCGCCCCCTGGGTACTCCCTCGTGCTGCTGGAAGACTTCTACCCTCACGTGGGGAAGCGGTGTGCCATCGACACTGTGTATAGTGCCGATGGGGCGCTGCTGACCTCGACCCGGGATGTTGTGAATCGGTGGGCGGAGTACTTCGAAGACCTTCTCAATCCTACCGACATGTCTTCCGCTGGGGAAGCAGAGCCTGAGGACTCTGGGTTGGGCTCTTTTATCACTGGGGTTGAAGTCACCGAGGTGGTCAAAAAACTCAGTGGCCTGGCCCCGGGGGTTGATGAGATCCGCCCAGAGTTCATTAGGGCTCTGGATGTTGTCTGCAACATTGTGTGGACATCGGGGACAGTGCCTCTGGACTGGCAGACTGGGGTGGTGGTTCCCGTCTTGAAGAAGGGGGACCAGAGAGTGTGTTCCAACTACAGGGGAATCACACTTCTCAGCCTCCCTGGTAAGGTCTAATCAGGGGTACTGGAGAGGAGGGTCCGCCAAGAAGTCGAATCTCGGATTCAGGAGGAACAGTGTGGTTTTCGTCCTGGCCGTGGATCACTGGACCAGCTCTATAGACTCTGCAGGGTCTCTGAGGGTGCATGGGAGTTTGCCTGTCCGGTCTACATGTGTTTTGTGGACTTGGAGAAGGCATTCGACCGTGTTCCTCGGGAGGCCCTCTGGGGGGTGCTTCGGGAGTTTGGGGTACCGCACAGTCTTATCCAGGCTGTGCTGTCCCTGTATGCCCGGTGCCAGAGTCTGGTCCGCATTGCCGGCAGTAAGTCTGATTTGTTCCCGGTGAGGGTTGGGCTCCGCCAGGGCTGCCCTTTGTCACCGATTCTGTTCATAACTTTTATGGACAGAATTTCTAGGCGCAGCCTTGGCGGGGATGGAGTCCGGTTTGGGGGCCTCAACATTGCGTCACTGCTTTTTGCAGATGACGTGGTGCTGTTGGCTTCCTCAGGCCGTGATCTTCAGCTCTCGCTGGAGCGATTCGCAGCCGAGTGTGAAGCGGCCGGGATGAGGATCAGCACCTCCAAGTCCGAGGCCATGGTACTCAGTCGGAAAAGGGTGGTATGCTCCCTCCGGGTTGGGGAGGAGGTCTTGCCCCAAGTGGAGGTGTTCAAGTATCTTGGGGTCTTGGTCACGAGTGAGGGTAGGATGAAACGGGAGATTGACAGACGGGTCGGTGCAGCGTCTGCCATCATTTGGACCCTGTACCGGTCCGTCGTGGTGAAGAGGGAGCTGAGCCGAAAGGCAAAGCTTTCGATCTACCGGTCGATCTATGTTCCTACCCTCACCTATGGTCATGAACTTTGGGTCATGACCGAAAGAACACGATCCCGGATACAAGTGGCCGAAATGACTTTCCTCCGCAGGGTGGCTGGGTTCTCACTTAGAGATAATAATAATAATAATAATTTCCTTTGTATTGTCATTCTTTGTAACAATGTACACAGAACGAAATGTCGATACACCTGACCCGTTGTAGCGAGCCGATGCAGCCGCAGCCAACAGAGGGTGCCGCCATTTTACCAATGTTATAAGTCTTAGGTATGACTCGGCCGAGGCGCGAACCAGCGACCTCCCAGTCTCAAAGCGGGCGGGTGAGAAGCTCAGTCATCCGGGAGGGACTCGGTGTAGAGCTACTGTTCCTCCGCGTTGAAAGGAGCCAGTTGAGGTGGCTCGGGCATCTAATAAGGATGCCTCCTGGACGCCTCCCTCGGGAGGTGTTCCGGGCATGTCCCACCGGCAGGAGGCCCCGGGGGCGACCCAGGACACGTTTGAGAGACTATATCTCTCGGCTGGCTTGGAAACGCCTCGGGGTCCCGTCGGATGAGCTGGAGGAGGTGGCTGGGGATAGGGACGTCTGGGCTTCCCTATTAACGCTGCTTCCCCCGCGACCCGACCTCGGATAAGCGGAAGACAATGGATGGATGGATGGATGGAGATTCCTCCATCGGAAGTTATAGTTGAGTGTAATCTGCGTAGCAATAGAAACTGATATTATACTTGCGAATAATATCACCTATTGGAAGCATGTAAATGCTGAAAAGAAGGGGGCCAAGTACTGAACCTTGCGGAACACCACAGGTAACACGAAACGGCCCAGATGCCATTTCACCATATTTAACACGGTGCGTCCTATCTGAGAGGTAGGATCTGAACCACGAGAGGACGGTTACTGAGAGACCAATCCATTTATCCAGCCTTCTAGTAAAATCTTATGGTCCACAGTGTCAAAAGCAGCACTAAGGTCCAGCAGCAGCAAGGGTGATGAAGCGCCAGAGTCTATAGCCAGTAGAAGATCATTGGTTACCTTAAAAAGGGCTGTCTCATTAGAGTGGTTAGCCCTGAATCCTGATTGCATGGATTCAAAAAGATTGTTCTCGGATATAAAATCATTCAGCTGCTGTGCCACAACTTTTGAAGTACTTTAGAAAGAAACGGTAGGTTTGACACAGGTCTATTATTACATAAGCTTTCTGGATCAAGGTTGGGTCGTTTCAGTGTATGGTTAATAAAAGCGGACTTAAAAGCCGCTGGAACTACACTTGAGGTGAGTGATATGTTTGTAATATTTAGAACTGAAGGTCCATGGACCCCAAAAAGACCTTTAATCAGCGAACCCGGAAGCGGGTCAAACAGGCAAGTAGTCGTATTGGATGTATTCACCACCTGTTTAAGATTATCGAGTGACAGATTACTAAATCGGGAAAAAATACCTGGTTAGCCACCATGTTGCGCATCTATAGATTTCAGACCTTTGATATGTGATGTATTAACGTTGTCTTTAGAAATTTCTTTCCGTATGTGTTGAATCTTCTTATTTAAGTAGACCATAAAGTCATGGGGAGAACTATATGGGATAATCTGTTGCCTCGTTAGGATGCTACAGTGTTGAAAAGGATTTTGGGGTTATTCTTTTATGCCGCAATCACCTTCGAACAATAGGCTGATTTTGCAGAGGTAAGGGGTGCTTTATACTCTTAACAAGTTGTCACACCAGGTTTGACGGAAAACCTCAAGCTTGGTAGCGGGCGATTTTCTTTTAGATTTCCTGCATTCTTGTTTAAGCGATCTAGTTTCATCAGTAAACCAAAGCGTGCGTCTTTTAGGTCGTGATTTAAGCCGTATGGGCGCTACTGAATCCAGGACACTAGCCAGGGTAGCATTAAACTCATTCATGAGTGAGTCAATATAGAGGCTTTATATCAAGGAAACGACGCAACTACTCCTGAAAGAAGATCGGAGTTTAGAAACTATGCTAGTGCTTATATTGAGTCTACTAAATCCTTCAGCTTTTTAATACAACATTTAGCCAGCACCTCAAATGTAACTAAATAATGATCAGAAATAACAGTAGTACACGGTAACACCGTCATGTTTGAGGCTGAAACTCATCGAGTCAGAACCAAATCTAGCGTGTTTCCATCTTAATGAGTTGGCAAATCAACCAGTTGATAAAACCAAATGCATCAATTAGAGACCGAAACGCAACAGTAAATGAACTGAGTGGGGAGTTCATATGAATGGTAAAGTCCCCTCATAATTATAATTTTGTCTGCATAGGTTACTAAGTCATACAACAGTTTAGAGAATTCATCTAAGAACACTGAGTATGGTCCAGGTGCGCCACAGTTCCTACATAAATTGACATCAAAGAGAGAGACCGCATAACAACAACCCCGAACGCCTTAAAATTATTAGAGGTACAGGGAGTAAGTTTGAGTATTTTTCAAAAATTAGCGCAACACCGCCACCCTTCTTCAAAGCGCGTGCTACATGACAGCTCACGTAGTCTTGAGGAGAAGCCTCATTTAACGGTAAAAACTCATCCGGTCTCAACCAACTTTCACACAGACAGAGTTACATTTGTAATCATGAATGATATTATCAACAAGTACAGCATTAGGAGCAAGCGATCTAATATTTAAAAGACTAAATTTGAGCTTTGCTGAATCTTTGAACTTAGCTGAAGTCTTTGTAGAGATCGTCACAAGATGTCGCCGTTCGGGCGTGTTGAGTCTCAGGCGTCGGTTGACAGGCAAGATTGATGAAGAATTATTGGTGGAATTAGACACAATTTCATCATCTTCGTGTCCTCTGCCGTTTCGCCGATGTAGCTCCCTTGCCCGAGCGACAGCCCCGCTTTTGTTTACGATCCCCATGCCGTCTCCGCTGCTTCGTAAGTGGGTTGGCCAACCACGGAGATCCCAGATCTCTTTGTATCTCTTGCGGGATATCAAAGGTGGTATAAAAAGTGCCCAAAAGTCTAAATTTAGATGCAGACCCAATTGTATAAGTTCCTCTCAACTATAGGTATTATTGGCCACGCATGTGTCCAGAAAAGAAAGCAAAAAAGAATTGAACGGTAATAAATAGAAAATTAGCTGGAGAGCTGTGAGCGTCTGTGTGCGCCGCCATCTTCACCATCATAAGGATATAAAACTCATGTGAAGAATGAACAAGTAAAAAACGAAAAAGTTGGTGTGCACAATTATTCATCCCCATTGATAATACTTTGTAGCGCCACCTTCTGAATGAATGAGTGGAATGAATGAAAATGAAAACTTTATTCGAACATTAAAATAAAAACCGAACAAAAACAATAACTCGACAACAAAATAATATTACATAATATGTTCGAAAAGGGGTATTGAGAAGCAAATGCTCATATTCCCTACCCTTTCATCTTCCCTATTAAACACACCAATTATATAACAACAATACTATTAATAACAGTTATGGTATAACAACAGCAACAATGACACAAAGTTAATCATAGTTCTAGACACACTCGTATCACTCATACCCGATTTTCTTCATCCCTGTATTTCGCCAGGAATGTTTTTTGTATCTAAATTCAAACAAGTGAATAGATATACATCGTTTGATCTTGTCTTGCAAACCGTTCCAGAGCTTGACTCCACACACGCACACACATACTTCTCCTGGTGGTTCTCACCTTTGCGATCATGAATTCACTACAGCCCCTTAAGTAAAAACTTCCTTCTTTTCGAATGAATAATTTATTGATGTTTTCTGGCACTATGTTTTTGTTGACCTTAAATGTTAGTTGTGCAGTAAAAAAAATTACTAAATCATCTAATTTTAATAGCTTGGACTGCAGGAATAAAATATTAGTATGATCTCGATATCCTACCCTGTGTATAGTTCTAATTGCACGTTTTTGGAGGATAAAAAGGGGCTGAAGTAAACTTTTGTAATTATTGCCCCAGACTTCTGCACAATATGTTAAGTATGGCAGAACTGGAGAACAATATAATAAATACAATGCATTATAGATTAAAATTAATTTGGCTTTATTAATTATTAAAATGCTTTTAGATACTTTAGTTTGTATGTGTTTGATGTGTGTTTTCCAGCTTAATTTATTGTCTATTATGACCCCTAAAAACTTAATTTCTGATACAGCTTCTATTGCAGCACCATCCATTTTTACTTCTAAATCTTGATTTGCCTTGCGATTACCAAAGAATATTACTTTGGTTTTATTTAAATTTAAAGATATTTTTTTATATCCATCCATACTTTTAGGTTAATTAATTCATCATTAATACAGGTTACTAAATCAATATACAGTGAAACCTCGGTTCTCGACCATAATCCGTTCCAGAACCCTGTTCAAAAACCGATTTGTTCGATCACCAAAATCGTTTTTCCCTTTAAAAATAATGTAAATCGTTTTTAATCCCTTCCAACACCCTGAATGTTTACCTAGAATGTTTAACGTAAACATGAAGCTAACCCAGGCTAATTGTACGTTCGCGTTATTGTAATCTTCCGTACGAAAGATTACGATAACATGAACGTGTAAAAATAAAAAAATCAGGTCGTTTACAAGTCATTGAGGACCCGGGTCTCCACCACAAGTGGTGAGCGGTTCATTGGAAAGGGGGCTCCGTTCCAACACCCTGAATGTTGAGCTCTGTTCCAACACCATGAATGTTTACCTTGAATGTTTAACATAAACAGAAAGCTAACCCAGGCTAATCGTACGTTCGCGTTATCGTAATCTTCCGTAAGAAAGATTACGCTAACATGAACGTGTAAAAATAAAGAAAAAAAGGATAAAGAAAAGAATTATGAATAGGATTTCTTACCTTTGTGGTGGTCAGCAGAATCCATGCTGTATTCCCTAGCAAGATCAGACACTCGCACACCTCCTTCATATTTTGCTATTATTTCTTTCTTAAATGCAATAGTTGTACGCACTACTTTTCTTTTTTCACCTGTTGCAACTTTGCTGCTTGCACTGACTTTCTTCGGAGGCATAATTAGGGGCTAAAACACTTCGTACACCTATATTAAAAGCGAAAGCAAAACGAAGCACGTCCGCACGCGATAAGAGTTGGTCACGAACAGAGCGATCTACACCCACACGCCGCTCAGCATCGCATCCTAGCGTACACACTCACGCATTAACGGCGTTCCAACTCGAACAGCGAAGCAAGAATTTCTCTACATTTTTGGTTGGACTCCGATTTGTTCGAACTGAGAGGCGTTTGAAAACCGAGGTTCCACTGTAGTTATCATTTGAATAGAAAATGTTAGTGTCGTCTGCAAATATAACTATTTTCAATAGTTTTGAAACATTAAAAATATCTTAGATATATAAATAGACCTTTTGCTGCGATTACAGCTGCAAGTCGATTGGGGTATGGCTCTATCAGTTTTGCACATCGAAAAACTGATATTTTTGCCCATTCCTCCTTGCAAAACAGCTCGAGCTCAGTGAAGTTGGATGGAAAGCGTTTGTGAATAGCAGTTTTCTGTTCTTTCCACAGAATCTCAATTGGATTGCGGTCTGGACTTTGATTTGGCCATTCTAACACCTTGATGTTTTTTGTGGTGAACCATTCCATTGTAGCTTTTGCTTTCTGTTTTGGATCATTGTCTTGTTGGAAGACAAATCTCCGTCCCAGTCTCAGGTCTTGCGGACTCCATCAGGTTTTCTTCCAGAATGGTCCTGTATTTGGCTCCATCCATCTTCCCATCAATTTTAATCATCTTCCCTGTCCCTGCTGAAGAAAAGCAGACCCAGAACATGATGCTGCCACCACCATCTTTGACTGTGGGGATGTTGTGTTGACGGTGATGAGGTGTGCTGCTTTTACGCCAAACATAACGTCTTAGATTGTTGCCAAAAAGTTTGATTTGGATCTAATCTGACCAGAGCACCTTCTTCCAAATGTTTTGAAGAGTCCTTGATGATTTTTTTTGCTCTGCTGAGGTAGCGAGAGCAGGCAATGTCCTCCAGACTGGGCAGAGAGCAACCAACGATTCTCTGGGCTGCGTTGATGACCCTCTGAGGTGTTTTCCTGTCTGCTGCTGTGCACCCAGCATGCCACACCATAATGCAGTATGTCAGAATGCTCTCCACTGCGTTAAGAAGGACACCAGCAGCTGCTGTTTCAAGTAATTTTTTCCTGAGGATTCTCAGGAAATTGAGTTGCTGCTTGGCCTTCCCTACCACCACTCTGGTGTTTGCAGACCAGGAGAGGTCATTGGAGATGTACACACCCAGGAAATTGAAAGAGTGGACTCTCTCTACACAGTTTCAGTTTATAATGAGTGGTGCTGGGTTCCTGCCTTTCCTCCTAAAGTCCAGTATGAGTTATTTTGTTTTTGTGGTGTTCAGTATGAGGTGGTCCTTTTAACACCACGTTGTCAGTTCTCCACTTCATCCATGTACGCCGCCTCATCCCCTTCAGAGATGAGGCCGACCATGGTAGTATCATCGGCGTACTTAACAATTGTGTTTGTGAGGTTGGTTGATGAGCAGTCAGAGGTGTAGAGGGTGAAAAGCAGGGGGCTCAGTACACATCCCTGGGGGGAGCCACTGCTCAGTGTTAGGGTGGGAGAGACGTGGTTGCAGAGTTTCACGGACTGGGGCGGTTTGGAGGAAGAGAGTCCTAGGTGAGAGAGTTTCTCCACCAGGATCTCCGGAATAATGGTATTGAATGCTGAGTTGAAGTCCAGAAAGAGCATTCTGACGTAGCTCCCCGGTGGTCCAGGTGGCTCAGCGCGGTGTAAAGTGCGGTGTTTATGATGTCAGTGTAGCAGTTTGCCCTGTAGGCAAACTAGTGGGGGTCCAGTGTGGGTGTCAGGGAGTCCTTGATGTGCTGGGACACCAACCTCTCAAAGCACTTCATGACCACAGGCATAAGTGCGACAGGCCTGCAGTTGTTGAGGGTTCCCACTGCTGACTTTTTGAGGATGGCAATGATGGTGGAGGTTTTGAAGCAGGGTGGGACGGTAGCCTGTGATAGGGACTGGTTGAAGATGGTGGTGAAGACCCCTGCCAGCGGATCGGCACAGTCGCTGAGTACCCTCCCCGGTACTACATCTGGGCCAGCTGCCTTCCTGGGGTTTACAATTTTCAGCACACGCCTTACTTCATGCTCCTGAAATGTTAATGTGTTGCTGCTGATTGTTGGTGGGTTTGGTGTGACTTTTTGTGGCCTTCCAGCTTCAAAGCGGGCAAAGAACTGGTTAAGATTCGCAGCTAGTGAAGCATCAGCCCCAACCGTTGACAGCTTGTTGCCTCTGAAGTTTGTGATGTGTTGTAGACCCTGCCGCCACCACCTCGAGTCATTTCCAGCGAAGAGGTGCTTGATCCTCCTCATATAGGCAGCCTTTGCATCCTAAATGCCTCTCTTCAGGTCAGCCCTGGCCGTGCTGTAAAGAGCCTTGTCTCCAGACCTGAAGGCGATGTTGCGGTGTTTGAGGAGGGTGCCCACCCCGCCTGACATCCAGAGTTTTGGGTTTTGGTAGACCCTGATTTTTTTATATACTGTGACGTTTTCCATACAGTGTCTAATGTAGGATGATACAGTGTCAGTGTATTCCTGGGGCTCATGATGTTCAAATACCTCCCAGCAAGTCCGGTGAAAACAGTCCTGCAGCTGAGAGAGAGCTCCCTCAGGCCATGTTTGTATTGTATTTGTTTGTTTCAATAAGGAGGAGGGAGTTGACTTTGAATAAATGACTATAATTTGAACTATGAACAAAGCAATAGGAGGAGGAATATGTGCACAGAAGATTTAAATCCAAGATAATACAAAACATGTCATTTGTAACCGATGATTTACTTGAATGTCTTACAATAGAAATTATAAATGAAAAAAGAGATAAATTATAGTCAGTTGTGTGTATAGATCACCGGGCTCAAATCTTGTAAACTTCCCAAATTGGGCTGAAAAAACATTCAACAATAAGCAACAAAACATTTCAACATAGGTCTAATGAATGCAAACAAAAATAAAAACATTGATGACTATATTAATATAATGTACGGCATGAGTTTATACCCAACTATATTAAGACCTAATAGTGTCACTTCACACAGTGCAACACTCATTGACAATATATTTACAAATAATATTGAATTTAAAAACGAACAGCGGATTACTGGTTTGTAATATTTCTGATCACCTACCAGTATTTACAGTGTATGATGAAAAAGTTACTAGACAAGAATCAACATTGGAATATATTCACAAACGAGTTAGAACTGAAGTGACCATTATATCACTCTATGAGGACCTAGTTAAACAAAACTGGAATGCTATATATTGTACAGATAATGTGGATAGTGCGTTTGACATATTTTTGTAAATATTCAGCAAATACAATAGCAAAAATTGTCCAATGAGACTTACTAATATCAAGAATAAATCTGTAATGCATCCATGGATAACTAAGTTTTTATACAAAGCTTGTAAGAAAAAAAACACCTTATACAGAAAATGTATCAAACTGAGAACTGAGGAAGCCGAATCCTGATATAAAACGTATAAAAACAAAATGACAGGAATATGAGCTAGCAAGAAATTATATACCAATTTATTACATAATTACAAAAGTAATATTAAATTTGTTTGAGATATATTAAATAGTTTAATAAAAGGAAGGAATTTAAGTAATGCATATCCAAACAATTTTATAGATAAGAACAATGAAAATTATCATTTAAATTAAATTGTGGAGAATTTCAATAGTTGTTTTTTTTGTTTTGTTTTGTTTTTTTTGTGTAAATTTTGGGCCAGAGCTCGCTGCAAATATCCCAGAGTGCAGTAGTAAGCAATTTGAGTCACTGATAAAAATTAACTCAAAGACCATGTTTTTGTCTGGGGTTACGGAACTAGAGATTTTAGATGTGGTAAACAACTGTAAAAATAAAACGTCGATGGATTTTTTTGGGCATCGATATGGTACTAGTTAAGCAAATTATACATCGCATTGTGAAACCATTAACCTACATATGTAATCTTTCATTTCTAATTTCCAAATCAAATGAAAATAGCAAAAGTATCTCTGCCTCCTCAGTCCTCTAAAATATTAAAGAAACTATACAGTAATAGACTAAAAAAATTCATAAACATAAATTGATTACTGAAAATCACTAATGTTTTAGAGCTAACGGATCAGCAACAATGGCTGTTATTCATGCAGTAGAAGAAATGACCCATAGCATAGAAGAGAGATACGCAATTGGGGTATTTATTGACTTAAAATAAGCATTTGATACCAATAATCATAATATACTATTAAAAAAACTCGACAGATATGGCTCAGGGGCGTGGCTTTGCAATGGAGTTATTTGACGTGAAGGAAGCAATATGTGAAAATGGGAGAGTTGTCATCTGAATACTTGGACATCTGTTATGGAGTACCACAGGGTTCTATCCTGGGTCCAAAGTTATTTAATTTATATATTACCGATATTTTTAATGTTTGAAATCTATTAAAATTGGTAATATTTGCAGATGACACTAACATTTTCTATTCAAATGATAACTATATTGATTTAGTAACCTGTATTAATCATGAAATGAAATGAAATGATCTGCATTTATATAGCGCTTTTCAAGTCAATGACTTCCCAAAGTGCTTTACAATGTGCTCCACATTTCCCAATAGCGGCCTTGCAGCCATGTAAGGCGCTAACCTGCTTATTGGGGGTGTTAGGGGTTCAGTGTCTTACCCAAGGACACTTCGACATGTAACACGGACGAGCCGGGATTTGAACTGCGATCCCTTGATCCCAAGACGAGCGCTCTACCTCCTGAGCTACTGCCGCCCTGAATTATTCAACCTAAAAGTATGGATGAATATAAAAAAAATATCTTTGAATTTAAATAAAACCAATGTAATGTTCTTTAGTAATCGCAAGGCAAATCAAGATTTAGAAGTAAAAATGGATGGTGCTGCAATAGACACTGTATCAAATTTTTTTTAGGGGTCATAATAGACAATAAATTAAGCGGGAAAACACACATCAGACACATACAAACTAAGGTATCTAAAAGCATTTCAATAAATAGTCAAGCCAAATTTATTTTAAACTATAATGCATTGTATTTACTATATTGTTCTCTAGTTCTGCCATACTTAACATTTTGTGCAGAAGTCTGGGGCAATATTTGCAAAAGTTCACTACCGCCCCTTTTTTTCCAAAAACATGCAATTAGAACCATAGACAGGGTAGGATATCTTGATCATACTAATATTTTATTCCTGCAGTCCAAATTATTTAAATTGGGAAGTTGTAACTTCTAGGGCTGTACTAAATTCAAAATCACACTGGTGAGAACCACCAGCAAAAGTATACGTTTGTCTGTCTGTGTGTGGAGTCAAACTTTGGAACAATTTACAAGACGAGAACAAACAATATCCAAATATTACATTACTGGCAGAATTAGACATGAAGAAAATGGGGTATGGAGATTGGAAATATTGCATAGTAAACTGGATGGTTTACAACTATATTTTAACCTCGTTTTTATTGTTACTATTATATCATAACTCTTATTTTTGCTATTGCCATTGGTGTCACAATGATATTTAGTGACAAGTAGCATTATTATGTTAATAGATGGGTGGTACGATGATTAGTATATAACATATTGGACTATTGTTATTATAATTATTGATATCCGATGTAATATTTATATCCATGAGATTTTGTTATATTTAGACACAAAAGAGGAGCTATCTGTGAAATGTAACTAATGAGGAAGATGAAGGGGTAGGGAAAATAAGTGTCTGCTTCTTACTACCCCTTTTCGAACATTTTATGTGAACATTATTTTTGTTGAGTCCTTGTTTTTGTCCTGTTTTTTTTTTCCAATCTTAGAAATAAAGTTTTCATTCATTCACAATTAAAACAATAGAGAATTGAAGTTGAACAAATTGTCTTTTTTGTCATTATAAAAAAATACGACAAAGTTGTAAATGTAGAGCTCCTTTCAGAATAAGAAAGCCATTTAGAGAGTAGCTGGCTAGCTGCAAGCTAGTATTATGTAACTAAGACTTGAGCCAGGTCTCCGCGATAATCAAAACGCACGAGTCCCCAATGCAGCGGTTTCCCACCAGTCGTAGCCAGTTTTAGTTCCTTGTCATCTGTTTCATGAGCCATGAATTTAGCGTCGGTGAGATACAGGCTCGGGTGGCTTTAGAGAGTTGTTAGCCTAGTCATAGCAGTAGGCCGGATCTGAAGTCTCTATTGCTTTGTTTTACCTCCCAACGCCACCTCAGTCAATTCTCGGACACAATATTAATCCACGGAGCACCTGCAGGTGATCACCATTATTTGCCCTCTGTTGTCTTTCCTCTGAATTAAATATTATTTATGAATTTCTTTTCAATGTAACAAGCCGCTAAAGCTACTAGCTGTCGTGCTTGTTTTGGTGGCCAGTGGTGCCCGGCTCATTGGCTAGTGTATGCCAACACACACTTGCCTGTGACGGTTAAGCGCTGTTAAAACCCGAACCCAAATTTTGGTTTGTCAAACACTCCATCACGCAAATAACAAATTATTCATTCTTGAAAAAACAGTGTCTTCAACTACACAATCGCACTACATCAAATTGCAATATTGATTTGATCTAAGTTATCGTAAAGCCCGAGGGCTGGGAACACTTTGGATTGGTTGCAAGCCATTCGCAGGGCACATTGAGGCAGACATTATTTACGCACTCTTATTCAAATCTAGAGACAACTTTTACACTCTAAACACACTGTGCATGCTTGTTTTGGGATGTGAGAGGAAACATGAGTGCTTGGAAAAAAACCCACGCAGTAACGACAACATGCTAGCCTAACACACATAGGTCTCTAGCTGGTATCAAACTAAAACCTACAAATTGTGAGGGTGGACATTTACATGTTCTCCCCGTGCCTGAGTGGGTTTATTCCCTTACCCCAAAACATGCATAGTAGCTTGTAGCGTGAGTCATAATTGTCCCCAAGAATGAATATGTCTGTGTTGTGTCTTGTGCGTGGCCTGCAATTGATTGGCAACTAGTCCAGCCCAATGTTTTCTGGGTTTGGCTACGTCAACCTGAGACCCTTGTGTGGATAAGTGGTTGGGAAAAAAATTGTTGTTTCATGTTTGCGATGTTAAGATTACCTTAAAACTGGTTCAAAATTACTTATTGTTTCCAGAACATTTTGTGTCCAATTATAATAAAATTGGTGGGTTGTGGTTATTAAATTGCTCCTAATAGACTAAAATGTCAGTTATCCTGAATGATTAAATAGAGATTTTGTTGGGCCCATGGGAATCCAATTGTGACAGACGTGAAAAGTCGCTCTCTACCACAGGGATCCGTTTGGCTCTGGGGCCGAATCCAGTCTGTCAACTCCAAAATTATGGCTTTTTTTTTTTTTTTTTATTTAGTATTTATCATTCAGCCTACATTATCAGCCCACTCTACATTTTATAATAACACTCCCCTCGAGTGGCCAGAGAGAGCATTTGGTTTGCATTTATTTTTAAAAATCCTAACTTTTGATAGAAATAACCTAGATACTCACTTCTTTTTGTCATACGCAGAAATGTGTGGGAAGCCGGATCAGCAGGTAGTATGTTTGACATGCCTGCTCTAACTAAACTTCCCCTGATTTAACATTAGATTTTGTTTTGAAAAATGAGAGTAATTTTTCATTACTTTCAACACACACAAAAGATCCTGGTTTGTAACAGCAATCCATACTTTGTTGTGTGCTTTCGGGAAAACTAAAAATAAGTCATATTTTTGCTTTATTATAGGTGGAATCGACTTGGCAGAACGTCTCCTTCAGGACCCCAAAATGTCTCAGAGTAAGCAAGCTTGTGCAGGCTTGTCAGACATTAAACTTCTTTTCAGCTATTTGCACCTTTTCAAAGCTGCAGACAAGGTACAATATACTACTAACTGGTTTGTCTACTGTGTGGCGTTTCTTTTTTGGTAAACCCATGTTGCTCATGTAATGTTGATGTCTTGTCACTCCAGGTGTTGTTTGACCTCAGTCTAGCTCGAGGGCTGGACTATTACACAGGTGTTATTTATGAGGCAGTGCTGTCTCAGACAAATGTAGATGCTGCTTCCACTGAAGTTCCAATTTGTTCCCCCACTGATGACAGTGTCAGTGTGGGAAGCGTTGCTGGAGGTGGGCGCTATGATGGCTTGGTGGGTATGTTTGACCCCAGTGGTCGGAAGGTACCATGTGTAGGTGTCAGCATCGGCATTGAAAGGATATTCTCATTACTCGAACAAAAAGCTGAGGTTTGTTTAGGGTAAATGTGTTGGGGGAGGGGATTGGGACTGGGGAAAGTCATTGTCTGATTGATCTTAATGGTTTTCTATAGGCGTTAGCGTTGAAGATACGCACAACTGAGGTGCAGGTTATGGTGGCATCCGCTCAAAAGAACTTAATGGAGGAGAGGCTTAAACTCGTCACAGAACTTTGGAACGCCAACATCAAGGTTAGGCTTTTATTCCCAGTGTCAACTTTTTTGTCAAATATGCTGTTTGCAAAACATACAGCACAGATGAAGCTACTTCCTCTCGCCCCTGATCATGCAATAAATAAATAATACATAAATAACAAACAAGTAAAAGCATATAAAAAGATGAAAATATATAAAGTTTAGAATAAAAAATGATTTAAGTCTTATATCTTAAAGTGTAGTGCATTGATTTAGCAGACGGCAGAGAGGTGGGGAAAGGTACGACAGAAGTCCTTATAGCCTGATGGAAGACGCTGTCCTTGAGCCTGCTGGTTCTGGCCAGAGACTCAGCAGTTTTTTTCCTGACAACAGTAGGTTAAAGAAGCTTTGTCACCTGCAATTCTGGTGGATTTTGTGCAGTTATTCCATTTTGGGGGAATAAAATTAAGTATCCTTCTTAAAATCCATGGCAAAGTTTGGATAAACTAATATTTCTTGGTTCAAAACGTGTAGCTACAGACACACCAAACACAATCCTGCATGGTGCTGGATGACTCCAACAAGTTTGTTGCTGGGGTGCTTGGGCAGATTTTGCTTTTCTGACATGTGGGAAAAAACACATGAACTGAAGAAAGGCAAAAATTCACAAGATAACTGTTGGAAAATGCTTTGGTGTTACATGTTGGTGGTGCTTATTTTTCAGTACTAACTAGATCCCACTATAATAAACAAACTAACCAATTTAACAGTCAGAGCGTCATATATCAAGTCATCATATTTCTAGTACAGCTCCTGGGTATCAGTTCTCCATTGCTACAGTGTTTTTCATTGACACTTGTTTGTTTACATGCCCGTGTGTAGCAACCACCTGTTGTTTCAGCAATGTGTACTAGGCAGGTCACGAGTACCCTTCTCTACACTGCCCCAAGCCGAGCAAGAAAGTTGGCCCCAAACTAAATTTTTGCGTTCAGTGTGTCCGTACCATTGAAATACAATAGATTTATACTAATATATATAACCAAACTACATGTGGTGGTTATGGAATTATTTAATATTCTGGTTGTGGAAAACAAATAAACTTTGTCACACCAGTAAACAAATGTGATAGATTAATGTCTTATTTTAATTATTTCAATGAACTTGAAAAAGCCAGAGATTTTAAAAAGCATTGGCAACGAATTCATTGTGTCATACAATTAGCGACTCGTTAAATGGATGCAAATAAATGCATTGAATTTTGTTGTGAAGTTGAGGATTGTAGTACCACTTGGGTCCGGCAGAGGTTGCTTTGAGCCCATTTTTAAAGGAGTGCCTTACATTTTTTAAAATCCTTATTTCTTCAACACAATAACAAATTTCAAGGGAACAGAAAGTGCTGCGGAAATACAGAAAAAAAACCCTAAAAATAATAAAGTAAAGCGAAAAAAATAATAATTATGTATATGTATTTTGTGAATAATAAGTTTATTCTTCTTTCTTGGATTTTGTTTTGTATGATAAGTCCAAATATAATGTTAGAAACGGTGGTAGGACAAGAGTAGCCTACATATTTGCAGGTGTACGGCATACATTTGTAGTTTTGTTTATTGTTAAGTTGGATTTTGTATTGTTTTTGTATTATAGAAAACTTCAATATTTGAATATATACGAGGAAAAATTAAAATGTGATTTTTTTTTAAAAAAATACTGATCCAGCGATTAGTCGTAAAATTATTTGACTGATTCGTCAATTATTAAAATAAGTGTTTGTTGCAGCCCTATTAGGAATGCATGTGTTGGTGATAAAAACAATGAGTATTCTGGTTTTGGAAAACAAACAAAACTTAGTGACACTGTCAAAATGTGATGAATTACCGTCTTACTTTAATTATTTCAATGTATTGAAGATAGGAGCATAGAGGTTTTTAATGTGCCATTTGGGTTCGTAATAATTCTTCCGTTGTCATACACAATTCGTCAAATAAAACGTCAAAGAATAAGCTGCCACATCACATAATACCCTTCAAGTGTTGAACTCAACTCTGGACTATGGGAATTTCCAATCACTACTCTCAGTAGGTACTCTCATGCAATGGTCTAGATTGCAAAGTAGACTTTTTTTCCGACATACCAAGCAGCATGGCGATTTTACCTGTTATGTCAGCCACGCACCATTGCCATTTTTCTTAGGTTTGTGTGCATCGATTATTAATAATTTAATTTGAATATATAAAACCCACCCAGCCTGTGAGCTTCGTTGACTCGTTATGGCAGAATCCCCCCAAAATTAATGTTCATTTATTTTGAAATTTGTGTAGCCTAGACCACTATTTTACTGAGTTTGAGGTGCAATCTATTGCATTTTATAGATAAGTAGGTACTTGCATAAATTGACAAGAAGCCCTACAAAATATTGTACTTTGGTATCATGACATAAAAAGCCCATGCATTCAACTTAAATTTTGTATTCTGTTTTTATCTGTAAATGTATAGTTATTTTGTTACTGTTGGATACTCAGAGTTGATAATGACGTCACCCCGAGGTAAGGTTGACCCCTTGTTCCTACTAAGAACTTACATCGGTTGAGCAGTCAAAGAGAAAATAATGGTCAACAGACAGCAACTCTTATCAAAGTTCCCTGGAAGAGGGCACTGTTTTCTCAAAGTTAAAGCAAGTCAATATGATTAAGTACTTACAAATAACAGAAACTAGCACAGAAAATGCGCTTTACTTTTAAAATCGAAAACCACATCAAAATTGCAATACTGGTCTGAAAAACATCAGTTATTTATTTTTTCAAAAGTCATGCAACCCTATTAAGAGTGCTTCTTGTGTTAAAGTTTTTAATGGAAGACTCTTGTTGCACGTGAGTATATACGGTAAAACATTTTTTAATACAACTTGGAAAGTAAGCGGACATTTTAAATATATTTTATCCATTCAGTGTTTCAGCCTGACCTTGAAATGCAAAGAGGCGCGAACACAGTTCCTCCTGTCGACCAGAGACATCTTTTGGCCATGTAAAAGTTCTCGAAAAGCAACCCTGTCTCAGGGTCCCTGAGGTCAGGACACGCACTTACGAGGCTGGACCTTAAAACATAACCCAGAGAGCCTACAGTCTTTAACGCCCATAATGTCTTCCTTATACTGAGCTGATCATATTATTGCACATTCCGATTTAGTCAATTGATTTTACTGAACATGTATTCATAAAGGGTTTGTATCTTTATGTTTCTGTGAATGTTTGAAGGCGGAAGTGATGTACAAAAGGAATCCTAAATTGCTTAGTCAGCTCCAGTTCTGCGAGGAATCAGGGATCCCCCTTGTGGCCATTCTTGGTGAGCAGGAACTGAAGGATGGCGTAGTAAAACTGCGTGTTGTGGCCACCAGAGAGGAGGTACAGTATACAGAGTGCATATGAGAATGTCTTTGAACATAAAGAAAATACATGGTTGTATAATTTCTAACCAACTCCTGGAAGGGATGCAGTACATACGGGATGCAGCAATAAATAGTTATGGTTGCAAGCTGACAATCTTCAGAGCGAATGTGGTCTGTGTGCATGGGGCATAAATAATAATAATAATAATAATTTCCTTGTATTGTCATTCTGTGTAACAATGTAGGAATCACAAATAATTTCAAGACTACAAACTGCTACTTTTTTGCTTCATTTTAAACACTGCTGTTATAAATGAGGTGCGACTTCCTCATATTATTATTTTTTGCGGCGTCACAGTGCAACGCGCCGAGCTGCACTTTTCCACAAAACGTGCGCTTTGAATACAAAACTCCGGAGTGACACTATGAATAATTTCTCATGAAGGAAATCATAAATGTTTCCATGTTTTTGACAACATTATTCATTTAATACAAAACGGGAGGTTTGACTGTACTTTCTTCAATATTTACTACATACTTATCCAGGGATCAGAATTTTCCGCGGATCCGCGGATTTCCGCTGTTTTTGAACCCCAAAGGTAATTCCCGTAAATCGTCTAAATTCGATGAGAAAATATTTTGGAGGGGTGAGGTATGATACGTGACTGTTTCATCACCCCAAGTTAGCAGTTAGAGATCGCGAGAAAAATCGACTCCTACCATTGGTTGATAGGTTCGCTGATAACCAATCAGCGGAGCTTTTGTTCAGAGCATTGGCTTTCTCAAACATGGCGCTCCTTCCGGTCTTTTCAAACGGTTAAATGAGTGTTTGAAAAAGTAAATATGAAAATACTAAGAAAAGAAGACGAGGCTTTTGTCTCCGAGAATCAAGAATAAATTTAAGTGGTTATGGCTGGAGAATACTGTCACAGTAAACGTTAAAATCGGCGCAAAGATCGAGGAAGTTACAGAAACTTTGAGCCAGTTCATCGCAAAGTGTGATGTTCCAGGGAAAGCAAAGTGTCTATACTGTGTCGATCTGATCAATTATGGTACGCGAGGTTGTGTGGCACTGATCGATCATGCTAAAATGAACAAGCACAAAGCAAAAATAGCTTGCCGGCGATCAAATTATGCACTCGGATCCGCATTTAAAATCGGCAGTGAAACTAACAGTAACACCACCGGTTCAACTTTATTGGCCGTTCCAAATCCTTCCACTTCAAATACTAGCAGCAGTCAACCACTGGTTCCCCTGTGTGACAGAAAATCCCAATCTGAGGTATTTATAAATCTATTTATTTATGAAATGATTTTATCTTTTGTGTTTATACAATATTTAGAACAGGATAAACAAAATTTATGACATGTATTTTCTTTAAGCATGTTTAGTTTGTGCATTGTATTTTCAAATTAATGATGAATGGTTATTAATGTATATATTTTCATATATTGTTGATTAGTAGCTAAATACAAGGTCCATCTTCATCATCAAAACACAACAACAATGGTGATGGTTGTAACATTGTAATCCCCCAATTGTTTTAAACATCTTAAAACTGAAAAAAATACATGGTGTTTGTTTTGTTGGATTTAATTCATTCTAGTGCAATTTTCACATAGCAAATAAGATAAATGCTGTTGGCTTCAGGGGGGCTTCGCCGCCCTGAGCCCCCCACCGGGCTCCGCCCTGGACCTGGCCGGGGCCTGCGGCCCCTGGACCCTGGCTATTTCAGCTGAAAATGAAAATCTCCATTCTGATCCCTGCTTATCATATTGAAACTTTTGCACACATAAATCAAGTTTCTAAATTTTTACATCGGAATTAAACAGCAGTGGACGTTATCTATCAATAGACGTTGCACTTTTCTTTCCGTATTATTGGTTTCAATTTCAGGTCAGTGAAGTTTCCTTTTATCGTAGGGCAGGGG
This sequence comes from Urocampus carinirostris, assembly GCF_059441175.1. Classification (NCBI taxonomy): domain Eukaryota; kingdom Metazoa; phylum Chordata; class Actinopteri; order Syngnathiformes; family Syngnathidae; genus Urocampus; species Urocampus carinirostris. The sequence goes on along the minus strand of NC_142357.1, from coordinate 180,070 downwards.
CCTCCAAACCTTTTCATGCGTCAAGCTACTTTTTGTTACTAATAAGCGCCAAGGCCACCTAATTTGATATGAGTTTCTATTTCTGAATTAAACACTACAGGAGGAACACCCTCACCATAGGGCGTGGGGGGCCCTCAGCTTGCATGAAATGTTCTCCCTCGGGCATACAAGATGCAAATGCTCTGTGCTTTACTGTTCTATTAGATTCCCCCCAAAATTGGATACAAACACGATTTAGTATTGTTTGCACCAATTGGGGAAACATTACATCATTACAAAATTGGCATGTAAGTTTTAACTTTGAATGTGTTTGACTGTTCATCATGAAACAAAGTTAACACTTTTCAAGGGACCAGAATAACAGAGAAAAAAATCAGAAGTAAAAATGAAGTAAAAAGGAAAATCATCAATAAAAATGACATGTTTAACTCTACATAAGGGGCAGATTCCTGAGCATTTAATAAATACGTAAGCATGTAATACTCAAAGATTTAACCCAAAAACATATCGAAAAGTGGGTTTACAATTTTTAATATTTTTTTCTGATACTTTTTTTTCTACACATACATTGAAAATATAATATAATCTTTGGATAATGTGATGGAAAAAGAGTATCTTACAGGTTTATAATATGTATGAAGTTATTTGAAAAGCATTTTTCTTTTGTTTTATATTTTGTGCACTATTTTTCAATTCCTCCAAAAATTCAATATTTGAATAAAGAGTAGGATATTAAAAATGTTTTTAAGCTTTTCCGATTCATCGGAAAAAATAATGACCGATTCATCGATTATGAAAATAACATAAAATTTGGACTAAAAGGCGCACCTAATTATGAGAACACACCCAGTAAATTTTTGAAGGAAAATGAGATATTTATAAATTAAGACGGTACACAGAAGAGAGTCTGAATAATATACAGTACCTTAACGTTCTGACAACCCGCTAGTGGGCTGCTGGACTTTTGATAAACAAATATGAGTCTGTATGATGTCACCAGTCACTGAACTATATCATTGGAAAGCTCTTGGGATTCAAGATATAAATACCATTTCAAAATATATTCATCAGAGACATATCACTTACAATCGAAAACAAAATACCCGAAAAGTATAAAAGATTCAGATTCAGATATACTCTATTGTCATTCTAGTACACGTGTATACATAACGAAATGTCGATAAATCTGACCGAGGTAAATCACCTTTACATCCCCTGGCCATCTTTAACTTCTTTGAATGTCCAAAAAATTGGCATTGTTACATCAAGGAAAAACCATAGAATCCAATCCTTTTAAATATTTACTCCGAATCACACGATAATGCTGACAGATAAATAGGAATCCACCTTAAACATTTATTTGTTGGACTTTGCTTCTTGTAATACGTTTTTTCGCCACATTATTTCCGTTTACAAATGAACAGACTCGAGAAATTATTTCCAATTTCGTAGTTAGCACTCCCCTGATTGACACCTTTTCTATGACGAGGGTGTGTTCATGCTAGTTTTATTCATGCACCAAGTTGAAGTTACGATAAACCTGAATCTTACTCGACACATGTATTCCACATGTCTCACTCTTACCTTTTACTTTTCCGGCGCCCCTAGCGGCCACTAGAAAAAATTAATAAATTAGTCGCATCATTGCATAAGCCCCAGGGTTGAAAGCTTTGGAAAAAAGTCGCGGCATATAGTCTGAATTTTAGGGTAATCCTCAGTTGCAAACCAAATTACAGCAGCAACCACCAATGACGAAACTAAAAGACACATCTGTGTTGCAATCTGGAACTATTCTCCACAGTATGGTTGGCCTGGCGCTGTCGTCTTGAAATATAGGGCTCAAATTTTATAGTGTTTTTTTCATCACCATCTTGCTTCACACGATGGTGTGACGTAAACAACACTGAGCAAAACTGAAAACATTGCAGCTGAAAATGGGCCTTGAGCTGTTGGCGTTCTGCAACCAAAGGCGTTGATGCCAAATTCCCCAGTGCACACCTGTCTGGACTTGAAATGTAAAAAAAAGGAACGTGAATCAGTTCATTTTTATGATCGTTTAAACCTGTGGCGTGTATTACGGTGGGCCTGTACAATGACAAAATTTAAATGAATTCTTAAACTTCATAGGGTTCCTGCGGGGTCTTAAAACTTGAAAAAGTCTTAAATTTGATAACCGCAACCTAAGGCCCTGGAAAGGTCATATTTTGTTTACAAGTCATAGATTTAACTCTTGAATGCCTTTATTTTTCCCTCTTATCTGCTTGATAGAGCTGTATATTAAGTAAACAAACAAAATTATGGAACGTTGTGTCATAAAATTATTATTCATTTTCTCAAGAATTTTTCGATCTCTGACCTTTAAGTGCAATGTATTAGTCGGAAAATGCAGATTTACGCGTTTTGGAAAATGCAGCATTACAATGTGGCTTAACATACAGTCTCAAACCCGCTGTCATCGTCGGAGTTACTTTGGGGTGGGAACTGTTACCTGTCCCTGTATTGCGCAGATATTCTTTGTTTTTCTGACAGATTCTATTGTACTATTTAATACATGTACAGTGTTCTCGCTTGCCCGCGTCCCTGCGTCCTAGACGCATCATTTTTGTTTGGGACGCATAGTCTCAAATCAACGTGTGTCCCCGGGACGCAACCTTTTTGCCACAAAATTGTCATTATTACCCGATTACCGTATTTTCCGCACTATAAGGCGCACCTAAAAGCCTTTATTTTTTTCAAAAGCTGCCTTATAATACAGTGCGCCTTATTTATGGATCAATTTTAAAACTGCAAAGTTTTCCAACTAACTTGCAGGCGCCGACTAGATTTTCCCCGAACGCCAAGTAGTACGCGGTGTATGCTGGAATTTATTTACCGGCGTTTCATTGGCTAACCAATGTGTCAATCATCATTTGAATCGATCACTATTGGCTAAAGTTATTCGGAGGTCAAGGGCCGGATCCTTTTTATCATTTTACAGGCTGGCATTGGCTTGAACGGCAAACAAAGCCTGCAATTGGCCGAAAAAGATGTGTCAATCATCATTTGAATCGATCACTATTGGCTAAAGTTATTCGGAGGTCAAGGGGCGGATCCTTTTATCATTTACAGGCTGGCATTGGCTTGAACGGCGAAACAAAGCCGCAATTGGCCCAAAAAGATGAATGTGTATAGCATGTGGCTGACGGCATAGAGAAAGCATTTTTTTTATTCTGTATTTGTAAATATTGTATTCTCCTGGATTTACTACCCTCACGGATATAAGAGGACATTGGCTGCACATTATTATGAACACAACAACTTCGGTGAGCTACTCCGGATTTTATATTGTCCCTGTATCTTGTTTCAGACTGAACTCGATGTTTCTGTGATAAGCGGTGCAGATAATGGATGGAATGGAGTGTCTATTTTTAAATTAAACTCAATTCCAAGTGTTTATTGTCATATGCACAGTAAAGTTGCGAGCGAAAAAGAAAATAGATATTAAGGAATGGTCGGCATTTCTTGAATCCCAAGACTTTAACCTTCCGAATGATGGAACGATGCATTTGAGTGACATCGTACAGACACCACATCCGCACGTGTTCTCGACACGTATTTGCGTGTTTGCAAGCTTTGGGAATGTTAAGGGGGTAATAAGTTGGACTGAACTATCTGACTGTTATGTCGACATTCCCATTGTAGCGCCTTATAATCCGGTGCGTCTTATGTATGTCAAAAATGGGACCAAAAACTATTTTTTCGGGGTGCGCCCTATAACCCGGTGCGCCTTATGGTGCGGAAAATACGGTACTTTTTTTAACAAAGATTTGCTGCACTCCAAACTTTTCGTCAGGCAGATCCGCCATTGTTGTTTTGGTCTCGCGGTTCGAGTTTTCGTCTGCACGCCGATCTCGGCCTAACGAGATCTCGTTGTGTAGTGAAAGGAAGTCCGTCTTTTTTAGAGAACCGGCTTTTTTGACTCAACTCATTAAAAAGGGCTGGCTGTCAAACGGCTCACTTGCTTTGATGATTGATATTACGAATTATGTTGTATAAAGAAGTTAAGAAAAAAGTATAAAAGGAGAACATTTTTAAAAAGACAGGTTTGTGGTTATCCCTTTAATCGGTATATTACCAACAATAATTTGATGCAGAAAATGAATTAATAGTTTGATGATTAAAACTGATAGAATATATATATTTAGATTATATATTTGTCGCCGATTTACGATTTCAACCTCGATAACACGAAATTATGGGGACCCATAGATCTCTGTTGGGACCCATAGATTTTTGAGCATTCGAGTCCCCGGGACCCATCACTTTTCAGAGGTAAAATGAACACTGCATGTATGCCAGAATCGGTGCTAAGAGTGCAGTCATAAATTTCATTTGATGTGGTCTTGAAAATGTCCTAAAAAGTCTTATATTTGAACGAAAAAATTCTGTGGGAACTCTGCTTGAGCATGCAGCTTTAACCAGGTGCACTCTGTAGTTCGGAATTTCTAGTAGGTTTGTCCTGCCTTTCGGACATCAGTTTTGGGATGGTTTAATCAGGAACACAGATGAAAAACCTTGTAATCAGTCTTGTTCTGAAAATGGCTATACATCAATTTCTGTGCGTTATTTGTACCCTTTAAGCAGTTCATGTAATTTTAATTGACACGCAAGTACTCTAACAAATTTAGTTTCACCCTTCTATCCATTCTCTTGCGCTTATCCCGGGGTTGTGTTGGGGGTAGCAGACTCAGAATTGAAGCCCCCATACTCTTGCGTTCATCCAGGGGTAGGCTTGGGGCAAGCAGCCTCAGAATTTAAGCCCCCGAGGCGTTCCCAGGTCAGCCCAGAGACAATCTGGTTTTCTAAGTCAGGCAAATGCATTATTTTGGGAAAAAAAATACTTTCTCGACACAATGATTGAATTATTTTTCTTCAACGTGTTTCCAACAGGTTGATATTGCAAGATCTAGTCTTGTTGATGAAATCAAGAAGAGGACATCTGAAGCTTAACTAAACCACAAACGCTTTCATTCATGCAGACCTGGTATCTCATCAAGGCAGTCCCATGTTGTCAAACAAATGAACATCTTGTATTAAAAAATGTACTGCTATATAATTTCTGGAGACTGCTTTTTGCTTTGTGACTTTCAACATGCTGGTAAAATTCCCCTAATTATCCATTTTGCTACAAATAAGTAGTTGTACTTTCACACTCGGCATGTCACAGAGAAGATTATTGCTAATCATTGTCAAACTTTAAGCCCTGAAAACATTTGGCCACAATTTTGGCTGTCAAGAAGGTCGAAATTAAACGGAAAAATCAACACCTTAGTGCTGTAAATTGAGAACTAACAAGGTAACTAATGTATACTCAGTCAAAAGTTTTTAATAAACAAGACATTCCAGAATGAAACAACTTTGCCCTGAACCTCAATGGTCTTTTTTGTCACCCAAAAATGCACCAAGAAACATTAATTTGCAATCTGTCAATTCTTCACAAGTGTTTTTTCTCCTGAAAATCACTTTTAGCCGCCTATAAGTGACGTTTGCATGAACGTGTGGTGCTTTTGTGTCTTCATTTGGATTGAAACTCCTTTATCGCTTTACAGTGCAATTCAACACAGCACTTCGGGTAATTCACTCGGATCCCCAGTATTTTTTAGACAAATTCACCCTCGATATCTAAAAATAATACATGTTGTATAAAATTAACATTTCGATGTGTATTGTGGATAGAGGTAAGATCGGGCCCAAAAAAAGCACCCGAGCCCGACGCAGGCCCGAGGGGTATTAAACCCGACCCGGACCGAGCCCGACTAATTAACTGGATTTGCTGGCCCGGCCCGAGGGGGCCCGAAATTACATATTTTATTTATAAGGAGGGGTGATTTATGATAACAAATTAAACTCTGCCTTTTGTTACAATATACAAAATGGCGGCGCCCTTTATGGCGGCGGCTGGATCTGCTCCCGACAGTTTCTCACATTCTAGTCAAAAACCCCAATCTTCGACTCAGTTTATGAGGGCGAACAAAGACAACTCTAACTGTAGATTAATATACGATCGCAGTTTTTTGCTGGATATGCGAACATCCAGAAATCCAGCGCAAATTTCGACGATCACTCTGGAGTGTTTACTTAGCCTCGGAGTGCTACGTCAACAGAACGCAGCGGCCGACAAAGCAGCGAGTAAAAGTGGCAAGCGGAAGCGCTGTGACCGGGGAAGGAAACGAGGTTGTCGGGCCGGGCTAACGGCTCGGATGAAGGCTAAACCCTTCAAAACGCCTCTACCATCCATTTTCCTATCCAACGTCCGCTCCCTGGACAACAAACTGGACCATTTACAAGTGGAATTTACATCGAACCGCGAATTGACGAACTGTTGTGCTTTAATTCTGACGGAGACATGGCTAAACTCATCTATCCCGAATGACGCTGTTAGCATTGTGGGGCTAACTGCTTTCCGCGCTGATAGAAGCGGCGAGCTCACCGGCAAAAGCAAGGGGGGCGGTCTATGCATTTATACCAACAACAACTGGTGTAAAAATGCGAAGATAATATCGAAACACTGCTCACGAGACATTGAACTTTTGACGGTGATCTGCAGACCCTTCTACTTACCGAGGGAGTTTAGCGCGACCATCATTACTGCCGTGTACGTGCCCCCCAGCGCTAATACGAAGGAGGCAATGGACGTTCTCTACCGAACTGTGAGTGAACTGCAGCATGCTTACTCCGAGTGCATTTTTATTGCGGCGGGGGACTTTAACCAGGCCAATATGAAAACAGTTCTCCCGCATTTCCATCAGCATGTAAACTTTGCTACAAGAGGGAGGAACACATTAGACCTGGCCTACACAAACATCAAAGGTGCATATAAAGCAGCCCCCCGCCCCCATCTTGGCTCATCAGATCACTTTTCTATTATGCTAATTCCAGCATACAAGCCCCTGCTGACCAGAGAAAAACCTACAGTGAAGCAGGTGAGGGTGTGGTCTGAGGGGGCAATGGAGGCACTACAGGACTGCTTTGATTGCACTGATTGGGACATGTTTAAATCGGCTGCCACTTACAACAACAAAATAAATATAGATGAGTACGCCATTTCTGTGTCAGCCTACATCAGTAAATGCGCAGAAGACGTCAGCAATAACAAAACTATATGCACCCGTGCCAATCAGAAGCCCTGGATGACTGCTGAAATACGAAAACAACTAAAAGTACGGAACCTTGCCTTTAGATCTGGTGACAAGGAGGCGCTGTTATCAGCGAGGGCTAACCTGAACCGGGCTATCAGACTAGCAAAGCGAACGCACAGTCAAAAAATCCAGGAACGTTTCCTCAGCACAACCAACACCAGGGATATGTGGAAAGGCATTCAGGCCATCACCAGTTACAAGCCAACCACCGCCCCAGTGCAGAACACTAGCATGGACTTTCTGAATGACCTCAACAAATTCTTTGGAAGGTTCGAGGCACAAAACGGCACCCCTGCAGCGAAAGCGGTTCCAAATCAGGACGAAAGAGCACTCCACCTGGACTCATCTGACGTGAGGAAGACCCTGAGAAGGGTCAACACAAGGAAGGCTCCAGGCCCGGACAACATTCCGGGGCGGGTACTTAGGGAGTGCGCCGATCAGCTGGCTTGTGTACTAACAGACATTTTCAACACCTCGCTAGACCAAGCCAAAGTACCATCATGCTTCAAATTTGCCAACATCATCCCAGTGCCAAAGAAACCCCAGATCTTATCACTCAACGATTACCGGCCCGTTGCACTGACTCCTATCATAATGAAGTGCTTTGAGAGACTGGTTAAAGAGCACATCACCTCCAGTCTCCCCTCCTCATTCGACCCCTTTCAGTTTGCCTACAGGACAAACCGCTCCACCAGGGATGCCATCTCCTCTGCGCTTCACCTGAGCCTGACACATCTAGAGGAGAAGAACACCCATGTGCGGATGCTGTTCCTGGACTTCAGTTCAGCATTCAACACCATCATCCCACAACATCTGGTGGACAAAATGAGACTCCTGGGTTTCAACACCCCCCTGCGGAACTGGCTGCTGGACTTCCTCTGTGACAGACCCCAATCAGTGCGGATAGGTCAGAACAGTTCAGATGTCATCTACCTCAGCACGGGCTCCCCCCAAGGCTGCGTCCTAAGCCCCTTGCTGTTCACCTTGATGACACACGACTGCGTCCCTAGGTCCGCCACAAACCACATCGTGAAGTATGCTGACGACACAACAGTGGTGGGCCTCATCAGGGATGACAACGACCTGGCCTACAGAGAGGAGGTGGAGCAGTTGGTGGGCTGGTGCAGGGACAACAGCCTGGTCCTGAATGTCGACAAAACTAAAGAGATCATTGTCGACTTTAGGAAAAACCAGCCCAACCATGCCCCACTTTGCATCAACAACAAGGCTGTGGAGGTTGTCAGCAGTATCAAGTTCCTAGGGGTGCACATTACAAACAAACTCACCTGGTCCGTAAACACTGCATCACTGGTTAAGAGGGCACAGCAGCGCCTGTACTTCCTGCGGAGGATGAGGAGAGCCCACCTGCCCCCACCCTCCCTCATTACATTCTACAGGGGCACCATAGAGAGTATCCTGACCAGCTGTATCTCTGTGTGGTGTGGAGGCTGCAGCGCTACCGACTGGGGTAGTGTGAGGAGGGTAACGAGGACAGCAGAGAAAATAATCGGGACTACACTTCCCTCCATTCAGGACATTGGCCAGAAGCACTGCCTATCCCATGCTAAAAACATTACCGGGGACCCCTCTCACCCCCATCATGGACTGTTCACTCTGCTAGCCTCTGGGAAGAGGTACTGCAGTGTGCGGTGCAGGACCACCAGGCTCCGCAATAGTCTAGTCCCCCTGGCCATTAGACTGTTAAATGGTCAATCTAACATATAGTTAACTTAAATCTAAACGGCTGCTAATCTGACTTTTGCACTACTGGCAGTTTTTTTTTATAGCTTGCCACTCCTTGCACATTGCTCTCTGCACTATTGTAATTACAGCGTTATTGTTACAGTGTTAATGTTACTGTGTACCTGACTTGTTAACCTGACTGCCCATTTTGCACATCTGGTTAGCTACTCTTCTTGCACTATCGGCACTATGGTAAAATACTATACGTAGCCAAAATACAATACAACATTATTTATATCTGTACATTCAAGGAAACTGTGGGGGTCAGATGCATCGACATTTCGTTCTGTATACACGTGTACTAGAATGACAATAAAGTAGATCTGAATCTGAACATCTAGGCCTAAGTTAAATAAAACTGTATAAACATTTACATCTTTTATATTTCTGTGTCTGCACTGCAGATGTTACATTAAGCGACAATCTGTCATTGACGGTTTTTTTTTTTTGAGGTAGCGAAAACATTTAAGGGCGTCCGTCATTTTGACGACTTGATCATTGGGCCATAATCCACAGCAGCAGTAGTAGTACGTCCTTAAGATTTTAGCGCGGCACTATCATTGAGGGGGTGTTGACGTGTTGTGCCCTTTTCCGACTCCTATGCAAATCCCCCCCCCCCCGATCGTATTCTATATAAAACGCTTATTAAAACAATAAAGCGAGCTAATTATAATAATTGGGAGATCCTAGTCTATATAACGCGTTTATTTAAACAATAAAGCGTGATTTTATTCTGCAAATTGCGTTTTTTAACGCGGATGAAAATGTCACCAACGTCAATGTACACTTCCGACAAAAGCGATCGTATTCTATATAAAACGCTTATTAAAACTCTTACCAGAGTGCGTTTTCCTCGTCAGTTCTCCTCTCTTGAGTTTATCCTTAACTTCTTGTTGGTCCGACTCCATATCGGGGATACCAGGCCAAAATCACGCGAATTTGCGGAGGGGAAGATTATTAAGAGGACAGCATTCACGTCACGTCACGTGCACAGAGCATGCTCTGGCTCCGTTAAAAGCAATTACAGCTCCTTCTCCGTTTTATCCAAATTATTTATTTTATAACAAGTATTCCTTGGTCTAGTATCCATACATAGTTTAAGTATATATTTTTAATGAACATATATTTATAATTATTAATTAATTAAAAAAAAAAAAAAAAAAAAGCAGGACCGAACCCGACCCGACCGTATGACTGACATTTCAGGCCCGACCCGGCCCGAAATTGCCTCGGGTTCGGGTTCGGGCCATGAATCTTAGCTCTAATTGTGGATAGTTTGGGTTGCGTCGTTGAGGGGTCTTCAAAACGTTGAAAGTAATTATTTTTTTATCGGGTATGTGTTAACAATTCCCAACAAAGCGGCGCTGCCACGAGCGGCTGCCTTTTCCAGCAGCTGCCCTATTGTTTTATTGTCTGCTCCTATCTTTGGTGTTTTTTCTTCCCGTTTTGACAACTACACTATGGATTAATTCTATCCTATGGACATGGGTTTTAACGCACAAGAAATGCGTGTATTCAAGGAATTTCAACTCCTTGCCCTGAAGAATTCTCGTGCCGGCGTGATGAAGGGGCCTATCGTGGAAGAAGACCCGGTGCTAGCGAAGCGGCTAGCGGCGTTATAAGTCTTCGGTACCATCTGTAATCATGGTAAATGCGAACTCACGACCAAATAAGATCATCGAGTGCTGGTGGAAAACATCGAAGCGCACAGGGAGCGCAGTTGCTGTGTTTTGCGGAAACGTGGCTCACGTTTAGCATTCCGGACGCTAACGTGTAGCCACCCGGAGCTACCCGGAGCGATCCGGCTTCAACGCCGCTAAACAGAGACACGAAAGCCGGGGGGAATCGGAGAGCAGGCGGACTTGCTAACACGAGGTGGTGTATCCCTGGATTTTCACAAAGAAAAGTTTTCCATCTGCCGCAGGGATGTCGAATTTTTGGACTGGTGCGACGTCATCCACTTCGCTACAAGCACCCCTAGGGCATCATGTTCATCTGTTAATAAACAACGGGGTAGACTGCTGGAAGTGTGAATTTCCCTACGGAGATGAATAAAGTATCTATCTATCTATCTATCTTTTAGCCCTGCTGTTCCGGGACTGGCAACACATTTGAAGGAGAGGGTGTAGTGATTTCATGCTCTTTTCCAGGTTTTTTTGGGTGTTTTTTTTTGTCAATGTAGTCTGAAAAACGTAGAAGAAAAGGCCTGTTTCGAATACAGTCCATGATGCTTAATTCAACCGTAGCACCCCCAGAAAATATCGCATTTTAAAAACTCCTTCCTTAATAAAAGGGATAGGCCTAAATTTGATGAAAAACCCTAGCTACAATTACTAAAGAAAAAGAAGTAAACAACATAGTGTGGCAATTACATTACTGCCTTGAAATGGTTCAGTCCATTTGATCTCTCGCCCCGCTCGTCTTTGGCTCGGCGAGTGTCAATTGTGGCACAGCGGCAGAGTCTGTTGAGGCTCTGGAGTATTAAGGTGAGAATATCTTATACGGCTTTTATGTTGATCAAGTATTTTACCACCCAATACCATGACTTTATCATTTATAGATTTTAGTCCTTTTTAGCTGTATTGAATCAAATCATTTGCAGTTTTATTTTCCAAAGTGCAGGTGGGAACTGGTTCAACTCCTTCTGGATAGGAATCGAACATGTTAACGAAACTGTTGATGAGTTGGAATTAAAATTTATGTAGAGAACTTTGGGCGGTCTTGTTCTTCCAAAGGACAAAAGAAAAGAGCTCGCGTAACACAGCGTGGCCGCACCTCAGAGGGGGGCTGAGGCCCAAGCCGGAAAAAAAAAGAAAAGAAGCCCTGCTTGCCCTTTTGCAGGTGAAAGCTGTGCGCCCACACTGGGGCAGATCTAAGTATTCGGTCTCAAGCTCCTCACACAATTGTGGTAATAATATTACTGCAAATTTATGTATATGTTGCACACTTCAGGGGGACGATGATGAGTCCACTTTGTGTTGGTTGCAACCACAAAAACATGACTAAATGTCCAAAAACTTTGCAAAACTAACAGTAAAGTGCTAAGTAATTATTGTGCAACAAACAGGACAACATTAACAAACAAATATGAACGTATACAACAAATTACATGAAAATGAATAAATAATACAATTACATGCCAGTGGCAGGAAAATATATCTGTACTAACAGGTTGTTACAAGTTACTAACACATGTTTTGTTACCAGAAGCAATCTTTAAGTGTACCGTTAACAATTTAAGCAATTACTATTAACACTGTTTTGAACATCAACAATTGTACAATTTTTTGACCATCGCTCTTAACACTAAACATTTGTGTCCAGTAGTGATACTCTGCTGTCCCAATGTATCTTTCATATGTAAGTGTTTTAGAAGACAGTCTATTTCTCAAAGGATACTTTTTTGTTGTTGCTGATGATGATGTCTCTGAGTCATTATCTTCTTCACTCAATTCTTCAGCTTCTCTGTCAGTTGGGTTTTTACACTCACTCCTTTGATCCACTTCTTTAGCCCCTTCCACATCTGGGAGCTGGACTCTCGTCTGGGTATAGTTCTTGGCTCACCAACCGTGGCACAAACGCTTCTGCTTGTAATTGGATGCTGGCCTGGCCATCTTTTCGTCTTGAGGGAACACCAATTGCTCTCCAGTTTTCTTCTTTAGAGCTGCTGTGCTCGTCTTTACGGTACAGCAACTGAACTCATTTTTTCCTGGTGTTTGTTTAGGATCTTCTCACGGTTCCTCTTGTCTAAATTTGATATTATCTGTTAGATAATATTAAATTTAGACAAGTAACAGGAGATTTCTTTGGAGGACTTTATTGAAACATAAATATTTTGTTTGTTTGTTTGTACATGATTCAAATTGAATCGTTTCTTCCGGCGCCGTCACGAATGGCAGCCACTCCAGCAGCTCCCGTGTTATTTTCGATTGTTCTCGATTGTTTGTTCTCAGCTCAGGGATGCTGCTGGAAATGTGAATTTCCCTTCGGGGATGAACAAAGTATCTATCTATCTATCTAGTTCGACTTGAACCGCTCTCTGGCATCACTTCTTAGACTTGACTGTCTTCATGCCATCTTTTAGACACAACATATACTTGGTCCTCCCTATAGGAGCTTAGATCATTAGGTTTTAGGCCAAACATGATGTCCACCGGGAGCCTCAGGCTACTTCTAAACAGTAGATGATATGGCGCATAACCAGTAGCCACGGTTCGGGTCCAATAATATGCATGTACCACCTTGGACAAGGAACTCTTTCAGTCAGATTTGGCTTCCTCAGTCAGCGTTCGCAGCATGTGAAGCAGAGTCCTGTTGAATCTCTCAAGCTGGCCTTTCCCTTATGGATGGTAGGGTGTGGTGCACGAACCTTGAATGTCACAGTATGCTTCCATGTTAGCAAACAGCTTGTCTTGTAACTCTTTGCCCTGGTTGTGGTGCAATTTGGACTGAACACCAAACTTCAGCACAAATCTCCACAAATCTGCTGCCGTCATTGCAGATTTGTTGGTGCAGGCGTAGGCCTGAGCAAAGCAGGTATAATGGTCCATGACAACCAAAATATATATACTCACATCCACCTCTGCAGCTTTCTAGTTGAAGGTAGTCTATTGTCTTTTGCATTTCAATCAGCTGCACAACTTGGTGACAAAGTGCTTGATGTTTTGTTGCATGTTCGGCCAGTAAAAACTGTCGCGGACCAGAAGAAGAGTACACTTGACGCCAAGGTGTCCCATTTCATTGTGTAGATCACTTGAAACCTTCTCTGTAATAACTAACTGAGATCAAGTCAGAGGTGGGTAGTAACAGAGTACATTTACTCATCTACATTTACTTGAGTAAGTTCGGGTTACTTATGTACTTCTAGGAGTGTTTTTAAATACCTATACTTTTTCATGAGTACATTTGTGATGAAAAAAAAAAACAGTACTTTTACTCCACATTAGGCAACATTGGAGTTCTGGACTTTGTTGATAAATTTCCTCCACGTGGGTACACGTCTGCCTATGTCCGCTAAGGCGCACTTATTTTGATGCAGAACTCCGCCAGGCTCTACCATTTTACACAATCAAACGTAGCTGCCTCGTCACATGACTATATTTAACTTCAGCGGGGAGGAAAGTAGTTAAGGAATGTAACTGATCAAAAATGTCGCTTAGCCATACCAACTATGAAAACACAGAAGAGGAGGAGCACCCCTGGCCTCACATCAAAAGCATGTTCCCTTTAAAATGAGAGCAAAACATTAGGGACAATATGCAACGTCTCCTTTGTTCGAGTTCATTGGTTAGCTTGTTGTAAGGTATTGTATATAAATGCAGTTCATTTCATTTCATTGTTGTTCTGCTTGCAGAGCCTGTTGGGGCTTTAAATGTGCTACTGGGTGCTACATGTGCTTCATTTATTTATTTGATGTATACTCTTTCATTTTACTGTCTATTAAAACACTTGTATTTACGTTGATTGTGTCATTGTACTTTGAAATTAAATGTTTTTTTGTTGTTGATTGGATCTACTTTGAGATCAAAAAACAACCAATCAGATCATTAAACTAGATCTGATTGTTTTTTTTTTTTTTTTAAAAATCAATAAATACCATGTTGCTTCAGTTACTTACTCAGTACTCAATTAACTTTTTTCACCAAGTACTTTTTTACTTTTACGTAAGTAAGTATTTGGATGACTACTTTTACTTCTACTTGAGTGGTATTATTCTGAAGTAACAGTACTTACACTTGAGTAAAAGTTTGCAGCCAGTTTTTGAATTTCTCTAATAATTTGGGTTATTACCATGTTGTTATTATGTTATCTGTTATGTTATATGTCCTTAGGGGGCACTCTGATGCCCACAGCATTAGAGACCCCTGGGATAGTCAGTTTGAATACCGAAGCTCCCCTACTTACGACTATTCGACTTACAAAAAACGGTACATAAGGAAAAAAATTGGGGCTGTCAAAAAATATCCGGGCATTGCTGTGAGTTACATTTTGTATTGTGCACCTTTTTCTGAGTACAGGACATTACTGTAATGCTAATTTTCGCCGATACTGCTGGTGGCGCTGTGAGAGGTCACCCAGCATCCACCCCGATAAAGAAATCCCCTTCTTCCTAGTTCGGGTGTAAACATACTGCACTGAATCTCCAGCGC